>NC_033637.1:3953596-3956974 GCF_001540865.1 Ananas comosus
ATTGCCAAATATGTATCTAAAAAATTTAAAATAATAAATCACGCTATTAAGAAAGATATGCTTTAAATGATAAATAATTAACAATAATCTCTAATGCAAAAATTACTTTTGAAATTAAATAGAAAAATAAAATCTGTTAGGAAATAAATTTTTGAAATTAAATAGAAAAATAAAATCTGTTATCTTAAAAAGAAAATATATTTTGAAATTAAATAGATAATATGTAAAAAAAGATATTTTAAAATAAAATAGAAAAATATCTTTTATAGAATTTTCACACCTGTAATCTGTTATAGAGAATTTACTTTTGAAATTAAATAAAAAAATTTATATTTTAGGATTTTCACATCAGTAATCTGTTATAGAGAACTTACGTATTCATTGTTGTTTCTATTTTTATTCTTATATTTAAAATTTTTCGTACGGAAAGAGAAAAATGAGCGCTAATTTTTCCGCCGAAAAATGGGTCTGTCGACAAACCCAAATTTGAATATACGTGCTTTTATATATAGTATAGATATTTAAAAATTTATGTACAAAATGTACAAGAAAACAGTAACAAAGAAAATTTTGTATATTCATTAAGAGATAAAAAAATTTATGCCAATCTTTGTTATCTCGGAATCAAACGGAGCTTAAGTACATACAAAAGTACAAATGTAACAGTATACAATTTTCAAAGGACATAACCATAATTTCATATCAATCAATCGGCGCGCGCCTCCACCGATCGAAATCGAACTGCAGGATGTATCTGCTGCATTCATAACTCATGCGCCCGATTCTCCGAGATTGTTGTTACGGCACCGCGCCCCGTTCTCGCAGCCCCTGCTATGGGGCTCGACGGGCAGCGGGCGGCAATTCTCGAGCCACGGCCTGCACGGAGGTTGATCCCTGGCGATTACACGGTAGTTCAGAGTAGGGGCAGCATTGGTTCCGGTCGCCATCACCACGCATGCCAAGAGCGCGAGTAAAATCCATGCTCGAGTAACGCACGCCATCTATTCAATCAAAATATATATATAAAGAGATTTTCTTTCTTAGAACACAAATTAATTTTAAATACAGTATAAGGCAAACTATTACGTTTGTGAGCTATATAACAATAAAGTGCAAAACATAATATTACAGTTTATAGTGGTATAACATACAAACGGAGAAATTAGCTGAACTGCAGATAAGCTAATTGAAATATGTCCTATTTTATAGCGCGAAAGGAAGGTTATTTATAATACCGATTGATTGTAGTGCGTGTTCGTCGGGCTAAGATCAAGTATGGATTGTATGTATTTGCGTACGAATGTATCGAGTACGTAGAAGGTGGTGGTATTTATACAGAGGTGGAAGTAAGAGAAACCAACTGAAGCTTAGCTGGAGAATTATCATCTATACTAAATCTGAATGATTTGTTGGATTAATGTGAGGATGAGAATGTTTTTCTCTTCAGTAAAAGTTCACAATGCTCTTTAAAGTAGAAAACGGAAAATTAGTACTATAAATGGGTTTTTTTGCTTCTGCTTTTAGTTGCTGCTGTTTTTGGAAAATGTATATTAGGTTAAATAAAAAGGTCTGAAACTTTTTCTATAGTGAGAATTAAAAATAAAATTTTATTTAAGCATAAATTAAAAGGTTGAAGCTAAAAAAAATAGGGGAAACTTCAAATACCCCTATGTGGTATCGCACTTTCTCAATTTAGTATCCTGTGGTTTAAAATGTATCAAATTAGTATCCTGTGGTTTCATACTTTTTCACTTCAGTATCTTATGGTTTCAAGTGTATCAAGTTAGTACCTTATGATTTCATTTTTATATCAAGTTAGTACCATGTGGTTTAATTTTCTCTTTTTATTATTCATTTCAGGGTGTATAATTTAATGAAATATTAAACCACATGGTACTAAAGTGAGAAAGTGTAAAACCACAGGTTACTAACTTGATACAGTTTAAACCATAGGGTACTAAAGTGAAAAAGTGTGAAACCACAAGGTACTAACTTAATACACTTTAAACCACAGGATAGTAAACTGAGAAAGTGCGAAACCACAGGGAGGGTATTTGAAGTTTCTCTAAAAAAATATAAGTTATTCTGGAATAACAACCCTAAACCTTTATATTGATTGAGAGCCCACGACTTTTAGTTTTTTTTAAAAAAAAATTGAGTGATTTTAGCCAAATTGATTTATAATTATATCAAATCTAATGATTTAAGCAACTTCATGTGAATAAAATTAGACTAATCAACTGTTAATAGCTAATAAAGCAATATCAGTTTGACATCCAATGTTTTTTATACTAACAAGGCCCGGAAGGTTTAGTGGGTGGTCGTACGCTGGTTAAGACTTTCAGGTAAGGAGGATCGCGCGTGGCGTCGAGGTGGGTAGGTGAATAGGGTTTGATGTTCGTGCAGCAGTGGGTCAAGGAGGCGGACTTCCAGGAGCTCAGGGTAGTGATACCACATGAACCATTTTTGCGTAACTCACTTATCCACCAGGTGTCTGAGTAGCACTCGGGACGTCTCGTGTGTCTGACACAGAGGCCAGGTGGGAGCGAATTGCTCCAATAGTCATCATTCACGTTCCATTTATCAATAAAGACGAACTAGAAATGTTTGTAAAAATGGCTAGTTATTAATCATGTCTATTATAGAAACATGGTTTCGTAAAAAGTGGTCCGTTTTGAAAGTTACACTCTGTTTTTTACTTCCTTTACGGTTACAGACCCGTTGTTAGAACGTCACGGACAGTGAAAGTAATTGCGAAACTCCTTAGTTGGTTTTAAAGACGATAAGATCACGATTGAGTCACGTCGTGTTGAAGAACAATAATTAATAGGTAAAACCCGGTAGGAGTTATTATCTTAGAATTTTTTCAAGCATTTATGAGTATTAATCTTGATCCGATTTTATGATAGTTATCGTAGTTCGATAACCACGATAATTAAAAAATAGGAAACCTAACTTTTTACGTACCAATCTTATTACACCTGTGAGATCCCAACTCACTCACCAACTAACTTATCATATTAGATTGTCTATTTTTATTAGTTTACCAATTTAAATTGCCACTTTTTAAGCTATCGTGGTTTAAGAACTATGATAGTTATCATAGGGTCGGCCTGAGGAGTATTAATAAGATTAGTGCTTTTCTTCGAAGGAAAAGCGCTTCCCTCTTCTTCAGCCTCTCGAGTAAGCCGAGAAACCGATCGAAGCCTCACTCTAGTTCATACCTAACATACAGAAACGCATGCTTACATAGCTCATGCATCTTCTCACCACCATAAATATGTCTCCAACTTCATTCTCTTAGAATGACTTCGAATCGACCTCTTAGATAGTACATATGAATTAGACTTTACTAAAAAACCTAACTACACTCCTAAA
>NC_033637.1:4315998-4436545 GCF_001540865.1 Ananas comosus
ATATATATATACATATAAATATTTTTTAGGCTAAATTACAGAAAATTTTTCTGTTAAAATTTAATTTTTCACTTTTCTTTTCTGTCATTTAAAAATCTACATTTTGCTCCTTTATAAAATAAAAAATATTCACTTCATCCCCTACCGTTAGGGTTCTATTTATAAAATATTATTATATATTTTTTTCTTACCAAAAATGATCAGGGGCAAAATGATTATTTTATCATCACAGTTTATTCCGTACCCGCTGTGACAGTTTTTTATTTTACAAGGGAGCAAATGTAAGTTTTTAAATGACGTGAAGAAAAAGTAAAAAATTAAATTTTGACAAGAAAATTTTATATAATTTAGCCTATTTTTTATAATAAATTTATGTATTATAAGCTTGTATTGATGATAAAATTGATGTAGTACTTGTTAACTGGTACCTACTCTTTCCTGTTTAATTTAATATATCGACTCTTTATTCGCAAGAAATAAATTGTACCGTAGAAATGATACGACATCTTAATTGTACGTACCCGGATTGCACGCACCCAAAAAAAGGGGGAAAATGTAAATACTCATTGAACTCCAACTTGTTTTTTTGGTATGCAGAGGCTTAAAATTTTATTTGGATAAATTGCACATTTGGTCCTCAAACTATGAGTCGGGCGACACTTTGGTCCTCATAGTTTAATTTATTATAATTTCTGACTCGAATTTTTAAGATTATTACGATCAAGTCCTACAGCCCACTTTAGTTGACTAAATATTAATTCAGCAGTGATGTAGAGATGATGCGACATTTTAATTGTTTGTTTGTCATCAATTATAATATTGCTATATTATTTTTATATTAGTGATACGTTAGTATTTAATCAATTAATTAATAGCAATAATTTTGAAAGTTCGAGTAAGAGATTGCAACAATTTAAACCTTGAGGGTCAAAATGTCACCCGCCTTATAGTTTGAGGACGAAACGTGCAATTTACCTCTTTTATTTTAATAATAATTTTTTAAAACTTTATTAAATAGTTTAATAGATTCCTAATTGATGTTAGTAAGTATACCATCATTTCGATCATATGTTTTGTGCATAACTTTATAAAGCCTTAAAATATAAAGAAAATTTTTTTTTATTCTAACACATGTTAAAAAATAATAAAAATTAAAAGTTTGTCCTATTCAATACTCATGCTTAATTGTAAAATTTAGAAGAAAACATAAAAAAAATATTCTATATTTTGAAGTTTTACAACATTATTATGTACAAGATATGTGATCAAACATCTGTGTAATTAGTAGTGATTGAGGAGATAGGTTTGTTAGATTATTAAATAAAATTTATAAAGTCTAATTATCAAAATTTAAAATTAAAGCGCGTATTTGTAAAACAAAACTAAAGTTTGAACCGTCTATCTACATTGGCCTTTTTTATAAAAACTCACTAGTTTTGTAATTTTGTAACATCAAACCACCTTTTTGAATTTTCCATATTTAAACCAAATTTTAAGAAAAATGACCACACTTTTTATATATCTCTTACGCTTTCCTTTCTCTCTCGCACGTTCTTCTCCTCCAACTTCGTGTTTCCTCCTCTTCCACCGTCCAAATATCGCTGAATTCCTTCCAGCCTACTTCACACATGTCTTCACCATCGTCACTGTGCTTCTATCTGCCTGCCTCGTCCCCGTAGGTAGCAATGAGACCGTTCCAGACAAAGAGCTCAGTGGCGAGGCCGTGATGAAGCGCGTGGCTGTGGACAGCGATGGCGACGAGGGCTTTGCAGAATTTGAGGATGGCGCAAAGGAAAAACGTACTGAACCGGGATAGCGGTTACGAAGCATGTAATGGAAGTGACAGAGAACAAAAAATATGAAGCATACGATGGAAGACGCAGAGGGTAAGGGAAGGGGCACCGTAGCAGAAAATAATAGAGGGATACGGGGCGAAAGTAAAAAAAGGCTTATTTTTATAAAAACACAAAATTAGGAAATTTTTTTAACGCAAATTGGCCTTGCACATTTTTTTTTTTTCCCATAAATGTCAGCAAATTGACGTGCAACTGTTTTGGAGAAGTTATTGCATGGACCTGGTGCAACATGTGGATTGCGTAGACAACTTGGCTTTAATCTGTTTTTTTTTTTTTCGTTGAGGGCAATTTTTCTGTTATCAATCTATAGTTTTGAAAAATTTATTTTACTAATTACCATTTTTATTTTAAACCTTTGTAAAGATGTGCTTAAGTAGGATATTATAATACTGTAATTTGTAAACCATAAGAACGTAAAATTATATATTTTATAAATTACAAAATGGCAAAACATAGTGTTTTCCACATCTATAATTTATATTTTTCTATAAGAGCATGTTTGATTCGCATTATGTCAGATATCTGAGATTTCTGAATCAGACTATTATTAATGCTGCATTATCTCGTTTGGTTTAATATAATAACATAATGTATGATAAATTTTTTATAAAGTGTATATAAATTTTTATGGTAAAATAAAAATAAAACTATATAATAGCACGGTAAAGTGTATACAAGTCTTTATAATAAAATAAAACTAAAACTATATAATAGTATGGTAAAACTTTTTGGTAAAGCTAAATACACTAAATTATACCAATTTTTTACTTTCAAAACCTCACAACTTGGGGAAAAATAATTTTTCAATCCAAAAATCTTTCTCCCTTTTTGATCCTAAGCCGGTGTCTTAAACACCAAAATTTTTCTATTACTTTTGAGTGGGTAAATTGCAACATAGTCCCTAAAATTTCTCCTAAACTTATTTTGATCCTCAAGCTTTCAACTTTAACATTAGAAATCTCAAATTTTTACAAAGTTTCACTTTAGTTTCTGTGCACGTTTACTATTCATCAATATATATTCCAAATATTTATCAGGTTTTATTTTTTTTATTAATCTTACTATCCATATAAAAAATGAATTATTAACTGACATTATGAGTGGACGAACGACAGATTAACAGATCTATGATATACAGATAGACGAATGAACTAGGTGTACATGATATAATTTTAAGTCGAAAATAATAATGAAAATAAAATAATTTTGAAAGTTTGGAATCTAGAACGCGTAAAAATTTGAAGATTAAAATGAAAGTTGTCTTGTAGTTCAGGAATTAGCAGTGCAATTTAACATCTCCCATCCAAAGGCTATAAATATCACGCTATCATTTTTTGGATTGGAACAGTTCATCAACTTTATTTGTAGTGATTTCTAATTTAATTTTTGTAAAATATTATAATCAAGTCTTTCAATTCAATTTAATTGACTAAATATTAATGTGTTGTTAACGTGAAAGTAAGATAACAATTAGGTTATAATGACGTGATAATAATTAAAATGTCATATTATTTTTTACATCAGCCCGATGATAGTGATCCTAAAAATTGGTTGTAATAGTTTATAAAGTGTGGTTTTATAAATTATTACCAAAATCGTAATTATTATTATTATTATTATGAGTGAGGCTACTATGCTATCGAAAGCACGGAGCCTTCCGTGCTTCCAGCTCGTTTTCGATGTTGCGACTTTCAAATCGTCGATCGACTCCGTTAAACTTGATCTAGAGTATTTGAAGTACCTAGAAAATAAATTTTATAATTTTACGATATCATTTGCCTAGTGAACGAAGGGGCTCAAAATCAACGGCTGAAAATAAAAATCTTACAAAATGTAATAATATGACATTAAAATTTTAAATCAAAGATATTGATCTTGTTTTATATAGTATAAAGAATTTTCTATCAAAATTTCACGTGATTTGGATATTTCTACACCGTTAAACTTGCAAACGGCTCACTAACGCAATTGAATTATTGATTTTGAGCCCATTTCGATCACTAGCAAATGATATCGAAAATAATAAAATTTATTTTCTATGTACTCCAAATAGTCTAAATCAAATTAACGGAGCCGATCGACGATTCGAAAGTCACAATATCGAAACGAGCTGGAAGCACGGAAGGCTCCGTGCTTTCGATAGTACATAGCCTCACTCTATATTATTATTATTATTATTATTATTTTTATTTTTTTTTTTTTTGGGTGAGATTTGATTTGGTACAAGGCGTACGTATAAATAGTGTTTGTTTACTCGGCTCCTGCTCCATCCCCTCTCCCCCACGCCCCGCGCCCTCGCCATGTGAGCTCCCCTCGGGAACAGCGAAGGATCTCCCATGGCGACTCCCCCACTTAGATCTCCTCCCCATCCCCCTCCTCGTCCCCCCTCATTCCCATCTCTCGTACGTCCCTCTCTCTCTCTCTCTCTCTCTCTCTCTCTCTCTCTCTCTAGGGCGAAATCGGATTCAAATTTGGGGGGCGATTCGATCTGATTTGGTCCCCTAATTAGGCCATTTGCGGCTGTAAAAATACCCAATCTTTCTAATCATCTTGCGGGTAGAAGAAGTGGATTTCGCGATTGCTCTTGATTTATCTGTATCTTAGGGTTTGTTTGTTTGTTTGATTTTTTTTTTTTCCCTTTTTTTGGGGTGGTATCCTTATCCTTGCCCCCAAATTTCCCGTGTTTCTTACTGAAGTTGCAAATTTTTACTACTATTCGTAATCTCTGGGTTAATCGGGCAATTTGCTAGTGCGAAAAGTTTCACCTTTTCGTTGATTTCTATTCGTTTTGTTGTTCTCATCTTTCTCACTTAGTCCCTTTTTATGTCTACATCTCATGGTGTTCTGCTAAAATTGCTAAGTTTTGCCACTTTTTTTTTTGATCCGCTGGGCTAATCGGGAAATTTGCAAACGTGAAAATTTTCACCTTTTTGTTGATTTTTATTGATTTTATTGTTCTTATCTCTTGTACCATTTTGTCCCTAAAGAGTCTTCTTTCGATGATCTTTTCGTAAATCTTGGGTTTTGTTTCTTCTCACTCTATGCAGTTGTAAAAAAAAATCAAAAATTTCGATAATTTTTACTTTATACTGTTATATACTTATACTCTCTTCTGTTGCTATCACTATGCAAATATATATATTTTTCCTTTCTGCAGTTAATAATAATAATAGAAGAATATAATCTTTCACCTCTTTCTCTTTAACTACATATATGTGTGTATCTACATGAATTTTGATGGCTCTAGCTAATATTTAGGCTTTCATTCTATTTTCCGACAATTAGGATGTTTGGCAAGAGAAATCACTGGATCATGTAGAAAGATGGGATGCGCTTCATCCATCCCGAAGCGATACAATGCAGGTAGGCGGCGGCGGAGGAAGAAACAGAGCATACTTAATGAGGTGGCCGTGTACGTGCCGGCCCTCTGGGTCCCGTTGGCCTCCGATGTCGTCCGCCCTCTCAGAGGACTTGTATCGCGGGATGTCTTAGACCGGCTCTCTGCACTCCGTGGCAGGATTGTGTCGTTGGCCGAAGAGAATTGTATGTAATGTTATGCTGTAAATGTGCTCTATTTGTTTGTCGATTCAATTTCATGTGTTTGATTTGTTATGTTTATTAAATCATGCGTCATTGATATTGTTCTTGTATACTTATTAGATCTTGCCACTGTGCCTACTGTTTCGGAGCTCCTGCATGCGCTTGAAGAGTACTTGCCTATTCTTCTTGGTTTGGCCAAAAAAGGTTTGATCTTTTTTTCACGTGCATTTTATGTACTTATTCCAAACGAGTATCTTGTAATTAGATGCATTGTTTTCATAGATAACCGTCTCGAAGCATTGGTAGAATTCAAATGGAAAAATTTAGGAGATGATCAAGTAAGAATCTGACCTCATTATTTCTTCGTCCATATGCTATTTTTTGTTCTTCATATATGTCGGATATTGTTGCACTAATAGATTGCTTCAAAAGCAGGAATGTTGTTTTTCCAGTGCTTGGTATGAAGTACTATCGGTTGTTCACATGATTGCAATGCTTTCATTGATGGAAGCAAACTTGATGCTGGTTCCAAGAAATGGTCAAGATGCATGTGAAATGAAAGTATCTGAAGGTCCGTGGTTTCCTCGTTGATGAAATTTGGGGCATTCGGTCCAAAAAATTAAGGGATCTGACTGAAATTACACATAATTTTTTCATTTTAGTTTTTTTTCCCTTGGAGGGAGCGTGTTTATAGGGGGTGGTCCATACATTTTTTACTACTAATTCTTAAAAGTTATTGGCTACTATTTTTGGGCAGATTCCAAGAAAGATGTCATTGATTTGTTGATCAAGGCATCAGGATGCTTGGATTATTGTGCTCATCACATAATTGTTCACATTCCTTCACAGATTAGGTATGCAATAGACATCTTTATGAGCTTTTTTGATGATTGATTTATCTTGGCAAATTATATGGGTTGCTGTGCTTCTGAACTGCAATATTATTAGTATGCTGGGGCCGTCTGTTTAAATGTGAGATGAATCTTCTTTCATGAATTATTAATTTCTAGGAAGAATTTACCAAACACCTTTCAAGAGGGCACGCTGGAAGCTGCTTCAATTCAGGCATTGGCACAGGTACTTCTTTCACTAAATAATTTTTGAGTGTCATTTATTGTCAACAATGAAATATTGTTTCAGTCTGGGTCGTTAGCCGTCTAGGTTGTTAATCCTAGATGGTTGTTTTTATGATGCAACATTTTTTTTTTTATAGACAACATTTTCTTCACATTACATTAAGTTGGGTACAAAGCAATGCTGTTCTCAAAAAAGTTGTTCAATTGTACAAATCTTTAAGGTGTGCCATCTAAGTTTTCACTCATGTGATTTAATGAATGCGTTAGTTAGAACATTGTGTCTAATTTCACATTACATAGTAACTTTTTCCTTTTCTATCCATCTCACAAACATTTTCGCCACTACTTTTCTTCAATATTCAATGCAGGGTGTAGAAATGCAGCTTGGGTTGGCTATTGAATCTGAAAAGGCCACCTTATCTGTAAAGAGGAGGTTGGCATGTGAGGAGGTCAGCTATTTTTCACAGGTCAGTGATTGAAAAGCCAAAGTTGAATGCTAAGGATGCTGCTATTGTGCATTTTCTTTGTTGATGAGGTTACTGTACATATTGAGTATTATTAATAAGGAATATGTATTCTTATTGCTCTTTAATTCCATAGTGGCCTTTTTTTGGTTGGTTAAAATAAGATCTGATCTATCCCTTATCTTAGTGATTAATCACTAACTATGACTGCTATTGTATATTCATACGATCACATCTTGGACTAATATCATCGTAGTTGGAAATATTAAACCTCTCAGATGCTAATTTTATCAAACTCAATCTGCATTCCCAAAAGAAATAGTAAAAAAAAAAATCTTCCCTACATGCACTCAAGAAGAAAGACAAATGGACTCTGGAGCACATTCTCAACAGATACAGCTGTTGGCCATGTTGTCAGAAAGATACACTTCTTGTTTATTGTCAATTTCCTTTTCTCTTCACCAGGCCCATTACTGCTTATCAGGATGCGACACCAGTGATGCGTACGGAAAGAAGCTTCTCTTGTTCATTAAATGGAAGTACTTAGAGGCAAAGGTGCCACAAATTACTCATGCCATGAACCAGATTTCTTGAAGCCTAGTTTGGGAACGCAATTTCTGAATGCAGAAACCCTGCTGGTTTGATGCGATAGAGCTCGAAAGAAAATCTAAAGCGCATTAGAGCTCTCCTCTTGCAATGCTATGATATAGTGCGGGAACCTGCACCATCATTTCATAGCATCGTAGGACCAAAGCTTTAAGTTTTTCCAAATTTTCTTTGGGATGGCAAGTATGAAATTGTTGTGTTTGGAGAATGGATTCCCAAACTAGGCCTGAGTCTCTTATTAAGGGTCTGTTTGGCCTGCCTGAGCTTCTGCACGAGTGCAGTTTACTTGAGCTGTTCAAGAAGCACTGGCGACTGTTTTAGTAAAATATCCTCAACTGCTTCTCGATACAGCAAAGCAGAAACTTGAAAATATTCTACTTTTTGGGTCTGCAGCAAAAGCTCCAAACTATAATTAGCCAAATCCTTGGCGACACTGACTATAATTGGTATATCTGACTATAATTGGTATATCTAATGCTCAAATATCCCATCAGGCTGCGGCATATTACTATCATGGTCTTGTTCTTGACAAGGGCAGTGAACCGAGCAATCACATCAGTGCAGTTTGCTGCCTTTGTGCTGCAGACGAACTCCTCATTGATAGCAAGAGGGCTTGCTTAAGTTTTTGCTTGGCTTCTCCGGTAACCAGGTTAGACATATTTATAGTTGGAGGCGCATACCAATTTTGATATGTGTTTACATGGTAACTCTGGAAATTTGTCACCTAATACATATGTAAATGGATGATGTTGCAGGCGTATTACGTGTAAAAATCCCTTTTTAGTTTATCAGATGTATTACACAATCTGAACCTTGGTTTTTGGGTGATTTTCTTTCTCACAGGGTACCTCCCGCATGGGGTGTTATGAAAAATTTGCATAAGAAAGTTCCTGATGTAGCACGCAAGAAGTTTCAGACATATTCATACCTTATCGAACAAGATAAGAATGCGTATGCCCCTCTATACTCTCGAGTTTCCATTACCTTTGATATTTCTCTTTCATTTCTCGAAAATAAAGAAATAGTAGAGGTATTATTTGCAACTCTCAATCTTACTCTTTTTCCCGAAAACTTCAGATACCCTTACCCTTCCTGTGTTGCATAGCGTGAATCTATTTGAAGCTTAGAATGTGACATTTAAGTACTTAACCCAACCTGAGGTTGCTGTTCTGGTTGCCAATTAGGAGTTCCCGTTAGTCATTAGAACTTAGTGCATGATAATCACACCATTTGTTAATAGTGGTATTTATAAAATGGTAAAAACATATGGAACTTATCTGAACTATGGACTATTTTCAATCGGCTAACCCAATCTTTCAAAATTTTAATTTTATTGCGGAACTCTTAATTTGTTTGATTTGAGTTAGCCAGCCAACCACACTTTTAACGTCAAAGATTAAGCTAATTACTTTATTAATATATAGCTGCGAGAATTGCATGAAGTATACTAACTAAACATGTAAAGTTAAACAATACATTCAAATTTTGAAGTGAAAATCAAAATGCTCTTGAATGCTCAAATCAAACAAATTGAAATTTTGGATAGTAAAATCAAATTTTGAAATATTGGGTTGCCAACTCAAAATGGCTCATAATTCAGATAAATTTTGTACGTCTCTACCTTACAAAATTTAACTTATTACGTGGTCACAGAATCCACTCTCTCTCTCTCTCTCTCTCTCATTTGCTGGTTTCTTTTCCTTTCTGTAGGCTACTCCATTCTTTACCCGACCTTCCAGAGTTCCCGCTGTCACTGAGATCCGACGCGTACGAGTTGCCACAAATCGATGCATCATGGGACAGTGAGGATTGCCAACCTCAGATTCAAAGCCTCAAGGAGCATCTCAAAGACGACGAAGATGAAATAGAAGCCGAACAATAATGCATAAACCTCGATACTTCATTCTAAATCCAGGCAACTTAAATATCTCCTCCTTTTAAGGCATGTTTTCGGTGTTTTGCTATTTGCCAGCGAAAGGGAATGATAAATGAACATTCAACTTTCTCATATAGTTAAAGATTTTTGAGTGGAAATTCGTAATGTCGAAGAACTACTTTTGTTTTGAACTCTTCAATGGAAAGTTTGTGGCAATTTGTTTAGATGGAAATCTCATATGGAGAAGGCTTTGTCCATGCAGATATTACATGTGCATGTAACAACATATCTTGTTTGCCAAACATTGATTGTTGCATATACAGCATGCCGGGTGTGAATTATGGCAGTACCAAACGAACCCTTGAAGGCGCAAAACTACACAAAAGCCACATATATCAGATTGTGTGTGAATTACACCACCTATTACAAATCAGATCAGTTGGGATCTTACTTATGGGCATTAAATGTAACGGGCTGAAAAATTCAGCTCGTGTAATACTGAATGCTAGCCGGCTCACAAACAATAAGTTAAAAAAATTAGAATATACATATATATATATATATATATATATATATATATATATATATATATATATATATATATATANTATATATATATATATATATATATAAGAAATAAATTCTTTAGATCTTATCTATTAGATTTTGATGTAATGGTTAAAATTTTACATACAAATGAGCCTTTTTATAATTGAATTGGACTTTATATTTAGATTAGGCTAAAAATCAAATAATAAAAATTTATATTTTATTAATATAATTATTTATTTCTATATATGAATGTAAAATATACAAATTATATAAATGTAAAATATATGTATTCGAGCTGTTATCAGAACCGAATACGAGCAAGCTGATCCTAGCTCGTATTCGGCTCGTTTATTAAATAAGCATTCAATTCCGAGTCAAGATGAGCTGGCTTGCGAACAGTGAACTGGATTGCCGCCCCTACCTACAATGCAAAAGAAACAGCAGGGTCTTTTTAAAATTTGTGTAAATTGCACTCCTAGTCCCTGATTTTTCAAATAGTTTTATTTTGGTCCTTAGAGCGCCACAGTGGAAATAAGCTGAACCGTAGGGGGCAGTTTGAAGTTTACCCTTGCTAATTTCATTAGCTTGCACGTGCATCGCACGTGTTTTAATGCTTAGTACAAATCGGGGTAACCCGGGTTGGTCCCGGACTCCCGGGGAGCCACAGAATAGTAGTCTTTTGAGATAACGTTAACGGGCCGTCGATTTTGGTGGGCCCATTTCATCGGACGGCCCAAATTTAATCCTTCCCCCTTAATTATTTTTATTCTTTTTATTGGCAAAAGTGTTCGGAGACCCCTCAACTATCGCTTTATGCTCTTGAATGCTCAACTTTAATTTTCTCTGTTTCGCAACCCTTTCAAACTTTCTTTTGAAATTTACTGATTAGTTAAATTAAAAATTTTATTCATATATATATATATATAATTTACTACAATTAGCAATAAATTTTATAAATATTTATATATATTTGGTTAAAATCACTTAATTTTTTTTAAAGACAAAACGTTAGAGCGTGTCCATCAGAAAACGAAAAAGTCAGGGGTTTTAATGCAACTTTCACTTTTTTTAACTCCGCTCGAGAAAAAGAAAAGAAAAAAGAAAAAGAAAAAGGGTACGCGCCTCTCCTTCCTCGTCGCGTGGGGGAGAAGACGACGAACGAGGTGCGAATAACTCGTCTTCGAAACCCTAACCCTAGAGATTACAAGATTCCTCGATCCCTTTCACAACTTTTTTTTTTTTTTTTTTTGATATTCTCTCCCTTCTCCTTTTGGTTCTGTTTCTGTGGTATCTGTTTGATCCGTGTACATGATAACATATATCTCTTTCGGTTTTTGATCCATAAAGTTGATCTAGTAATGGCCGCTTATAAGTGTTTGATTTGAAGCTTAAATTGGAGCTACATTTCGAGAGTAACTGTGGCCAAGAAATTTGTATGTGGTGATAATGTCGTGATCTACGAATTAGGGTTTAACGTGTCCATTTTCACTTGATTTCTCCTTATTTTGCTTACTATTTTTGTATGTATCCGTGCAAGATCTTAAATATACGTATTGCTCCTCAGAGATTGATGTTATTTATGAGCTTATTAATCCTCATAAACGTTTAAAAAGTAGTTACATCTATATCTAAATGACTATTGTATCCCTTTTAAATATGGCGCTTTTTCAAAAAAAACAATTGGGTAGAAAATTGCTCGAAGAAGGGGTGAAATATTTGAAAGGGTAAAGAGGTTTTTTTTTTTTGTTTTTTACTTTTCTTTTAAGTAGCTAATATGCAATTTAAAAGGTCAACTAGCGCCAGTAATAACAGAGGGATAAATATTTAAATTTTTAATTTTTGTGCGAATAATTATCCTCTCATTAGATAAGATTTAAAAAATAAATAAGTAAATGTACAATTTTGCGTATATGCTGCATTAGTTTTAGTTGTGTTTGGTTCTATCTGATTTATCAAACATTATTGATTTTCAAGTTGGTTTGCTACAGGTTGCATCCTATCCTCTTATTATTCCATGACTTTGTGAGATCTGAGAAGCTGTTTCAGTTTTTAAATGGGGGATTGCGCTGCTGTGCCATTATGTGCTCAGTATCAAATACAAAGGCTTACTTTCAATGATAATCGTTTCATACCCAGGAATGTGTCTATTAGACTGCTGAGAAGGTCAAAAACAGCAAACAAAGTTTTGTCTTGGTTCTTATGCAAATATCCTTCGGAAATTTTTAATCATTTGAAATTCATGGGCCATTTTATTTGTTCAGGAACTGCAATTTGAGAGAAGGTCAACTCATCTATGGGTTAAAATCATCAAAGGTACATGTGATGAAAATTCCTCTTCCTGCATCAAATGGACTTGGTTCTAGAAAAGAGCATTCCTTGAAGTGTCATTGCACTTGGTCATTCATGGACTCAGAGGGTGTAGTTCCGTTGAATTGGATGCTTGTTGATCAAACGCTTCTAACAGTTAGCATAATATTTACATACATGGCTGGTGTGATACCTCAAAGAAGGAACTTTCCAAGTTTTACAAGTAGCAGTAGAAGGAAATATAAAGATGCTGCAGATTCTACCAATTATGGTAGGTAAGAGTAGGATGCTAAAAGTTTTGCTGGTGCAAGTTTATAAATCTATTTGTCCTTCTTACTTGGCTAAAATTTGGGCTATATTCCAACGTGATTCAGTGGAAGTGATTCCTGGGGCGAAGTGAGAGCAAAACTCCTAGAAGCTTTGAAAGCACATGAACAGAATGGTGATTCAGATGATGTAGCAATCAAATTTGAGAACTGCAGCAAAAGTTATCCTTTGAATATGTTTGCTATAAATGAAGGCCCCAGGTTGCGACTCTTGTGGGCTGCTTTCCAACAACTGCAACAAGAGGCAAGCATTCTTTTCTATGTTTGTAGTGCTGGATTGTTTTTAGTTCTTTTAAATTTTCTCAGGTTTCTTCATGTAATGTAGCAAAAAAAATAACTTTGGAATGACTATGTTTTATTTTCTGACTAGTACGTAAGCGCTGGCTCCTTAGATTCTATTGCTCTTTGCTGTTGCCTTCTTCAATGTAGAGTTCCTTTTTATCCCGTTTATTTTTCACATTTTAGTTGTCTTTCATAACTGCAACTCATTCTGTGATTGCTGATACTAATAATTGAGGAATTATCTATTTCTTTGACTAGCTTAATATTCAAACCATTACCGTAGTGGTTGGTCACTATTTCTGCTAAAGTGTATTTCCAAACAAATATAGTGTAGCCTATGGAATCTTATACAAGTGACAGTAGACTGGAACGTCCACTTTTTATTGGTTTATGGACATCTCGGAAGGTTCTGTTAATTTTGGTGTAATCCCTTTCTTTAAGAACCTGTTTCCGATGAGTAGTTACTGTTGAGTTTGGTTATCAAAATCGTGTTCAAGCTGGTCAATAGAATTCATTCCGACCATCACCAAAAAACCCATAAAAGGACATTTTAGAAGGTAATCTAATTTAGTCTATACTATCTTTCTCCAGAACGACTCAGTGTTTGCTTCTTGTGCAAAATATATTATGCTGTTGTGTCTGCTCTGAAGATGCTATAACTAACTGCAGGTCATTAATATCTCACGAGCTGGAAGGGAAAATTGGATGGTAATTGTCACAGATGTTATAAAGGGGTCTATTGAGGCAATATACATAAAATGGCTTGAAGATGAGCTGAGGCTGAAAATTGGGGAGCCCAATACAGTATGGCAAAATTTCAGAATGTTCATTTTCTTTTCTCTGGTTGCTTTATTTTGTATTGAGATGTGCATTTCTGTCTCAGAAGTTACTTACTAGTACCATTGGGAAGTTGAAAGGAGATGATAGAATCTTACAGAACTTCAATAGATCAGGGAAGGGTGAACTATATTCAGACTTACTGTTCTTTCTCAGATTTGGGTCTCTCAGGTATGGTATTAAATATTTGTATATCTTACTACTATCTTTTTTTTTAATACTCCTTATTCTTTGTTTAGATAATCTGTTTTTCAGTTAGCTTAGAATTAGCTTGATACTACACTAATTTAGATTTGTAGAAATACTCATAAAAGTTGAGTTTCTTGTTTTGTGCTATAGGTGTTTTCAAGCTTTCACTCATCAGGATAACTGTTAAATATGTTGATCCTTTGATCGTTTTCATTCAAATCCGCTATACTCTTTGGACTTTTTTTTTTTCCTTGGAAGGTTCATTAAGGGGCTGTTTGGTTCGATTCTTCCGACTATATAATTATTATAAGAGGCGTAGAGAAGAATGTAGGGTCTTGTCGTACGTATGGATCCTGAACTCTACCTGTACCGTTTAAGGTTCTCATAAAATGTTTGGATATTGAAATTTATATGTACTGTTTAATTGTAATGTGCCAAATGGTCTATGTACTTTCTGGTTTGTTCTGCAGAATGGTACATAAACTTTTCCTTTTTTTTTTTTATTTGTCTCATGGCAGAAATGGTTGCTGTTATGATACTAAATTTCTGACTGAGAATGGAGTTATTATTTTGGAAGATCTGGTGATCTGGTTGGCAGATGTAACAGCCAGTTTTTATCTAGAGCTTGTCTCCATTGATGGTGACACACCTAGTGAGATAAGTGTTTTGGGCCTGTCTCTTTGTTCTCTCTCTACCAGATCGCTTCAAAGACTACGCAATGAGGTAAGTTGAGAAAGCTCAATATTTGTTCAATGGCAAACTTCACTTATCTATTCTTTCGAGCCGTCATATGGCAATTAAACTTCTTAAATATGTCTGTTTTAGTGACACTCCTATTGTGTTTCCATGGATTTCGTGGTCATATTCTACTGTACAATCAACCTGGTGCTTCCTAGTGGATGACATCTTTCATTCTTGTATACAATTATCAGGAAATGTGTGCTACTCTTCTAGAGCTGTCTGACATAGCAGTTCCAGTTGGGTAGCTTAGAATTAAGATAGGAGGTTATACCGCCTAAAATTGTTGTAAGATAGGAAGCATTTTTTAGGATTATATGCAACAATAAAAGTTTTGTTTGGCAACTTCTGCAAGAAAGGAGGGTTTATATGTGAAAAAGATTCAAAGCACTTGCCCATTTCTTTTGCTTACTGAAATTGATGGCAATTGAATTTTGGACATTTTTGCAAGGACTTGTGTCATTCTGCAATCGGTATGATGTTTTCACTAAACCTGTAAACTATGGGTATAGATACAAAATATTTTTATGCGCAGGCTGGCAATCAGGCCTTGGTAGCAGCCAATTGAATTAATCATCTCTAGAGTCTAGACTCGACTTATTTTTAATAGGTTTCTAGTCCAAGGTAATCTCCAGGCTGGTGTGGACAAGTTTAGAGGAAAATAGAGTAGATTACTTTCTCAATGACTTTATTTACAATCTATGCTAGTGTACTATGTATGGTTTCATTAAGTTGTAGCAGTATGCCAGTTCTACTGTTGATTACCTTTGATTAGGCATTTTCTGCATAGAAGAGATAGCATAACACCGGCGCGCATGAATAAACTCATGTAGGATTCATATCTAATTAAATAACTTCAGCAGGACAGTTAGGAAAAGTTTGTGGCCGGCTTTCTTGTTCTGATGCACAAGCATCTGCTCTCGAATCTTGATCTCCAGGTGGCACTGAACCGTTGGCTGCAGCAAAATTTTGAGTCAGTTGTTGCAATGTTTGACGACAGGTATGAATTGTATGTTCTCTCCAGGCAGCAAAGAGAGATGCCGGAGAATCATAAAAGGGCCATTTGGTGGAAAAGGTTTGCTTTTAGAAACTCTGAGGCGCCATCTGTTGAAAATTTTGTTCAGATCAGCCCATTTTCCTTGCCTGCTAAACGGACTAAGGAGTTGAGAGCCTTGACTGGATGGTATTGTCACACTCTTGTATAGTTTTTGCTACACATAAAAAATTGGTCTATAAGTATCTCTTTTAGCTTGTGCTATTATCTGAATACTTGCGAATTCTATATGTAAGGCTTCTATGAAAACGAAAAACAAAAAATTAGCGTTTCTTTGATCTAAAAAAAGGTTATGTTTTTAAATTAGTCAGTAACAGCAAAAACAAAGAAGTCTGCCCTAAGCGCCTTCAAGATTTTGAGGGAAACGAGATCACGATGTCAAACTCTTGACCTTTGTTTTGCTACAAGTTGTGTTTCCGGAGTTGTATCAGAAACTTTGAATATCTGCTGAACTAATTTAACCATAGTAGAATTTGTCGCTTAATCTAAAACTAATAATGGATGTCTAGAAAATCATTAAAAAAAGTGGTATTCTTGGTTGTGCTTGTAGGAGGTATTACTTCAGCTTGGTTTTGGAGTTCTCGGATATCACAATGCCTTTCCTTAGAGCTGTTTGCACCAAGATCAGCAATGCGGTGTCCTTCTTCCTTGTCTGTATGATTGGGAGATCAGTCGGACTTATTTTTACCGGAATTAGGCAATCCCTTGGCTGGAGGTAAGAAAATGTTGTTTTCTTTCTTTCTTTCTTTTGTTATTACCTTCTCTACAATTTTTCTATATCATTTGGAATAGTTCTTGAAGATGATGCACGCTTCTTTTTAACAAAGGAGTTCCTATTAATGGTTATTCCTGTTGTTCCAAGAGTTTTGAACAAGATACAAGAGGGAAATGAAAGTTTTGATGAAAATCTTTTGCTGTAAATTCTGTTTTTTTTTTCTTTGTTTTTTCATCTTCCTGATTGAGGTTCAGAGTGTTCATTGTCGCATTTGAACGCAACTGACATTTATCATTTCGACACAAAATCTGTTCTTATGATGATGCTTTTATTGTGAAATACTTCAATTCTGAATTACTAGTTCGATTGAGCATTTCATATTATCAGCCCAAAACTATGTGAGGTTTTTGCTTGGAGTAACCGTCTCTCATTATCATTCTTTCCAGTTATCTGGAGATAAAACCTGTTATATTACCTGCCTGTTAATGGCTTGGAAGAAAAATACTTGGACCTTCAGAAAACATATAGTTTTAAGGCATTTTGTATGTCCTAAATGTTTCATGAAACCGTAAATATGTGTATTAACCTTTCATACGGCGAGAAACTCCGAACCGCATCAAGCTTTTGTGTGTTTAGAAACCCCTTTTTTTTATAGTTTTATTTCAAAGTTATTTGCTCTTGTTGATGCTTTTATACAGTGGTGCTGTTTGAGTAGAGTTAGATTATAAGTATGCTTATATTGTTTAAAATAAAATCTGCCAATATTTTTGAGCATCCCGTTTGGATTGGATACAAGAGGGAAATAAGGTCGGGGATAAGGTCTTATCCCCTTTTGTACCTAAACGCGAATGCTAAGGGAACTACTTGTTCCCGCCCTTAGCGGAATGGATTCCCACTAAGGGTGGGAACAAGTAGGTGGAATAGGGATGGGAACAAGCAGTTTCCACCCCTATTTTTTAATAAATTTTAAAAATTTATAATTTGTAATTTTAAAATTAAAGTTTATAATTTTAAATTCTAAATTTTAAATTGTAAATTTTAATTTTATATTTTATATTTTTCAAAATTTAAATTTTGATATTTTATATTTTTTAAATTTAAATTTGATCTTAAATTTTAAAACTTAAAATTTTAAAATTTTGAAATTTAAAATTTAAAATTTGGGAGTTTAATTTTAAATTTTAATTTCAGATTTGAAAATTTAAAAGTTAAAATTTTAAATTTAAAGATAAAAATTTAAAATTTAAAAATTCAAATTCAAATATAATAAGAGTGATAATATTATTTTTCTATTTCTAACTACTCACTTCTTCTTATAACGCAAAATTAGTTTAGTTCTCGCTTATACCTAAACTTGTATTTATTTCTGAAATAAGTCGTTCTTATTTATATCTGAATTTCTTATTTATATCTGAACCAAACGAAGCCTAGCTTTGTTTGTCTTCCGAATATGTGCCTATAATAAAATGCTTGTTTGAAATACCTACTACTTAGGTATCATTATTATCTAGTAATTTTATTATCGTTTTCTAGGTGGAAATTTTTGCAGTTGTCAAATATTAGTTATAGTTTATTCTTTGTGGTTATTGGACTTAATTATACTATAGTGTACTATACTATATGTTAGTGTTTTTTTTGTTTTTCTAAGACACCATTAAACTTTTTTTTTCTTTCTTTTTCAGTTCCTCGACCACAAACAATGAATTTATAATTTTAGACAAACACTACCATTTCTCTTAGAAAACATAAATAGCAGAACATATATTCAACCTATTAATAAAAAATGCATAGAAATAGCTTAAAAATTAGTTGTAAATATTTTCACAGAAGCTTTTAATGAATTAATTTTCTATCTAATTAGCGTCTCTTACTAAAATGGTTAGATTCTATCTAAAATAGTAGATTTGTTGACACTAGTAAAGAGAGATTGGCGAAAAAAAAAGAAGATAAATTAGTAATATTTTTTTAAAAAAAAATAGTACAAGGTAGCAAGTGAAAACAAATCTAAAGTATTATGTATAGATCAATGAGCAAATAAAAGTTCAACTATGTTTTTGAGAACAAAAGTAAGTACAATAGTGTGGTAGAGGGTAATTAAGCCTCATTATTATACTTATTATTATTATTATTTACTTTTTTAATTCTTTACGAACTCTTGAGTATTAAGCAATAATAAGTAACTTGGTTGGGAACTTGGTTTATAGTCTCCATCCACCAATTAATGCATTGTCTATGAACAAATAAATGAATTTCGTTGAGTAAGAAGCTAATGCATCCAAAATAGTTCCCACAAAAATTTAATTTAATGCGGGAGTTAGCATTAATGAGCCGAGTTTTTTCTTCTTCTTTTTTTCCCCAAACATTTATAGAGTCCACACTACTAGTATGAAAATGGAACTAATAAGAGTAAAGAGAACTTAAATTAGAATATATATATATATATATATATATATATATATAGAGAGAGAGAGAGAGAGAGAGAGAGAGAGAGAGAGAGAGAGAGAGAGAGAGAACTAGGTTACTATACTATCGGTAGCACGGAGCGCTACGTACTACCAAGTTATTTTCGATGATGCGGCTTCCAAATCGACGATCGGCTCCGTTAGACTTGATCTACACTATTGAAAGTATTTAGAAACTAAATTTCATAATTTTTCGATATCATTTACCTATCAAACAAGTAGTCTAAAATTGAACGGCTGAAAATAAAAATCTCATGAAAAATAATGATAAAAGATTTAAATTCAAGATCAGATATACTGAACTTACTCTAAATAGTGAAAAAAAATTTCTATAAAATTTTCATCGCATTTTGATTATTTTACACCGTTAAACTCACAAACACATCACATCGGCCATTAAAATTGTCAATTTTGAGATCTTTTGATCACTAGTCAAATGATGTCGAAAGAATCTGAAATTTAGTTTCCAAATACTTTCAATAGTGTAGATCAAGTCTAACGGAGCCGATCGTCGATTTGGAAACCGCATCATCGAAAACAACTTGGTAGCACAGAGCGCTCCGTGCTACCGATAGCATAGTAGCCGGACTATATATATATATATATATATATATATATATATATATTCTACTAATTGCTGATAGAGAAATATTTGGTGCAGTTGTCCCCACAAATCAAAAACTCTCAAACAAATTACAGATTCAGTAACATGAACATGAAACTAAACATGAAAAATAAATAAATATGAATAAAACTGCAGATATTCATCGCTGTGAGTTGAGTTCCTCGGTAATGTGCAGAAAGTTTTTACCCACTAAAATAATAAAAAAGTTCTCTCTTTTATCCCCGGTGTTCAAAAAATTTGCACCTTTCTACCAATGCGATTATTTGATCATTTCAGGGTTGCATAGTTAGATGTAATTATCAATACAGTATAGTTCGAGATTTATACAGTCAAAAATACAACAATTATAATTATATAGATTTTATTTGGCTGGATGTAATAGAAAATGCGATAACTATAACGCGGTTGACAAGTACAATTATAAAATTTTATACTTTATATATGGAACGGAGAGATTATTTTTTATATAGAAAGAAAATTATTTTCTATTGGAAAGATTCTACAGAGGTAAGCTTCTTTTATTTAATGTTACTTTTATTACTGCAGCTGGAACTGTAGTCAATTTTAGCATAATTTTAATTACTGTATTTGAATCTCCTCGTACAGTTTCAACAACAAAAAATGAAGTTAAATGCATAAAATCAGATAGTAAATTTAATTTGCATACAGTTATAATTAGTTTACAATTGTAACTACATGTAATCAAATAATCTCCTAGTGCGCACTAAATTTGTGCATATCACATTACCCATTGAGTTCGATAATAAAACTTATTTATTTATTTATTTACTTATTATTGGAAAAACAGGATTGGTCAAGAACACAGTGCCCAATAAGAAGAAGACACGTACGCAGGTCGTACGAGAAATGTACAACCGTTAATGCAAAGGATCCTCTGCCACGATGGCCGGTGTGGGCTGGTGGGGGCAATTAATGAGAGCGTCAGGGGCATTTAAGGCAGTGGAGATGTGTCACTTGCAGAGGGGCATTTTCGGAAGAAAATTTACTCCTATTTTTAGAACAGATTCTCAGTTGTTGGTTCGCGTTGACCCTTTCGCTGTCCCGGGCGGGAATGGAATTACGCTTCCAGCGGGGATTCATTAAAGCCCCGAGTTCTTGTGGAAACTTCGAAATTGCCCCTCCCCTTCTTCTTCTCCTATGATCTATAATTCTTTTTATTTTATTTTTATTTTTTTGCCTGAATATTACTAAGACACTGCGTACCAAGAATTAAAGTATCCATAGACATAGACAGTATCCATCGTGTCGTATCGTGCCAGCAAAATATCGATACGATATACTTTTTGTGCTGATAGTACAACTCAAAATTATCTATTTTTAAAATTAATAAGACTTATTTTGGTATTGAAGTCTATCTAACGCGAGTTGAGAAAAAATATATAGGGATATATTTCTGCGTTCTACGATGGAACCGCAGAAAATATATCATAACCGACTAACCGCAATAAATAGAATGCAATATTACGTACAAAAATAAATAAGGTATTTTTCCGTCGTCGTTTCTCATCGCAGGTAACGTAATTTTTCTGTAATCCCAAATAAAGCCTAAGTAATTTTCACAATAAAGTTCAAAAAAATTGATAAAAATATATAATAAATAATTTACATATTTTGCATCTAAGAAAAATAAATATTTAATGTCATTACGTGTCGGCACACATATATTTTTTATATGACCGACACGCATCGGTACGGTCCGACACGTACCATGCCATACTATGCCGACAAGTTTTCGGCACGATTCCGTGTCACAACACTTAAATTCTTATTGTGTACGAAACCGAAAACTCTATATAGAGATTTATGTTATTATATTAAATTTTTTAACATGATAAATTCTTTATATGATATAGTGGTGGAACAGAGTACTACTATGAAAAGTTTATTGTATATATTTTGAACTAAAATTGTAACTCGAATAGCTAGAAATTTTTTTTTTCTTCGTAATAGTACTAAATTGAAAGCTCTTATGAAATTTTTAACTTCTAGAATATAAAATAAAACTTTTAATCATCATATTACTCTTTAATTCAAAGCATGGAGTGCTACTGGAGTATATGTAATAGGTAAAAACGTACTAAATTTATAAACGCTGTCGACGATATTGATTTGATTATTTAATTTTTTAAAATTTTAATTTTACTATCTAACATTTCAATTTATTTGATTTGAATTATTTAACGGCATATTAACTTTAATATTTAAATGTATTATTTATTTTACAGGTGTAGCTAGTATATATTTATATGATTATTGTAAATATAAATTTGTTAAAGTAAGTAATTAATCTAAATTTGGATGTCAACATAACATTGGCTGAACTCAAATCAAAAAAATAGAACGGACTGATAGTAAAAGCAAAATTTTAAAAGCCTGGGTAACCAAATTAAAATAGTTTATTATTCAGATAAGTTATTTATATTTTTACCTATAAAATATAAAAAAAAAGCTAGAACACTTTGCTTTCGAAAGTATAAAAGTTTTCGTACTTTCAAATTATTTTTGATGATGAGACTTTCAATTCAGCGATTGGTCGTGTCAGACATAATCTATAATATTGAAACTATTTAGAAACCAGATTTTATAATTTTTTTTTATTTCGTTTTCTTACTGAACGAGTAACCTCAAAATAAACAGGTGAAAATAAAAATCTTAAAAAATAATAATAAAATTCAAAATAAATTATATCTCTTTACACTAATTATATCTCTTTACAATATTTCAAAATATATTACATTAAATTTAAATTTTTAAAGCATAAGTTTAAATTCAATATCAAACACTTATATAATATTGGCTAGTATACTATCGGTAGCACGGAGGCCTTACCAAGTTGTTTTCAATGATGTGACTTTCAAATTGACAATCGGTTCCGTTAGACTTGATCTGCACTATTAAAAGTATTTGGAAACTAAATTTTATAATTTTTCGATATCATTTGGCTAGTGATCAAAATATCTCAAAATTAACAATTTTAATGGCCAATGTGATGCGTTTGTGAATTAACGGTGTAAAACAATTCAAATCTAATAATTTTTTTTTCACTATTTAAAATAAGATTAGTATATCTGATTTTAAATTTAAATTTTTTTTATCATTTTTTATGAGATTTTTATTTTCAGTCATTCATTTTTAGACTACTCGTTTGATAGGTAAATAATGTCGAAAATTATGAAATTTAGTTTCTAAATATTTTCAAAAGTGTAGATCAAGTTTAACGGAACCGATCGTCGATTTGGAAACTATTTCATTGAAAAAAACTTGGTAGCACAGAAGTCTCCGTACTACCAATAATATACCAGCCTAACTATATATATATATATATATATAGAGTGAGGCTACTATGCTATCGGAAGCACGGAGCCTTCCGTGCTTCCAGCTCGTTTTCGATGTTGCGACTTTCGAATCGTCGATCGGCACTTTCGAATCGTCGATCGGCTCCGTTAAATTTTATATATATATATATATATATATATATATATATAATTGAGCTAGAATATTTTTAGAAGCACCAACGCTTTGGTGCTTCTAAATTTCTAGCCCTTGAATCTACTCCTTAATTACTAATACTCATTGGATCAAACACTATTCCCCCTACCACTATCTACCACCATCATCTCAACTCTGCATCTCTCAATCTAATAGTTAAAAACTCGAAAGCACCACTCCGTAAGTGCTTTTGAGAGTATTCTAGCTCAACTCTGTGTGTGTAATGCAGAATAATTTTGGGTTCGGTTTGGATCGAATACAATCAAAATTTATACCCAAATTTAAATTCAAATTCGTTGAGGGATGTCTGTATGGACGGACCGACGTTGCTGTCGGCGAAGAATCCTGTGGTGCTGCTGCTGGAGCAGCAGAAAGCACAGTGGCAATTCTGCAAAAAGACGGCAACTCCGGCCCCCTTTTCCAACTCTCTGCTGTCTGCTCTCCCCGCTTACGCAACTGTCCGCCACTCGGCCGACGACGTCTCTCCCCTCTCCCAGCCAGCACCACTACACACCGAAGACGCAGGGGACACTGCACAAGTACAACTGCACGGCACTATTTTCTTTTTTCTTAAAAAAAAAAAAAACAAAAAAACAAAAAACACTTCCGAGCCCGAAAACGACGGTCGCGCGCGCGGAAGTGCGACCGGAAACTCCACTTCCGCGTAACTCGATCGATGCCGAACTGATGGGCTGCGTCCTCAGCACCGCCGCCGACCGCCGCCGCGGCCCCTCCGCCTCCGCCGCCGCCGGAGCAGCCGCCGATCGCCGGCTCAGCCCGGGGACGCTCCGGCCGTCGCCGGCCGACGCCGGCGGGTGGCCGGCGTGGCTCGTCGCCGTCGCCGGCGACGCGCTCCGCGGGTGGGCCCCGCGCCGCGCCGACTCCTTCCAGAAGCTCGCCAAGGTTCTAGAACCCTCCGCCTCTTATAATTCCTCTCTCTCTCTCTCTCCTCCTAAGTCGTCTCCTCTCTCTAATCCTCGGAAGCTTGTTTTTTGAATGCACCAACGTGCATCTTCTTCTTCTTCTTCGGTGGTTTTCTTTTTTTTTCTTTTTTTTCTTTTTTTCTTTTGATCAGAAGTTTTTGTTCCATTGTGTGAAACAATAATTCTTTCGCATTATTTGATATGATATTAAAATAAGTGGTTTCGAGTTCGAATTACGTCGTGTTCCTAACTTTATTTTACATCCTTTTATTTACTTTATATTGATATTTAGGGCTTACTTCTGAATATAAATTTGAAATATTATTTTTTAAAATATTATTTGGTTATTAGAGAACAAGTTATTTTTATTTATTTTTGAGATAGATATAACTTGTGTGATAGTTAGGAATTAATTTAATTTTGTGTTTGGACGAGAATCGAGATATTTAGAGAAATAAAAAAAAATTAAGTTTGGTTGAGTGGGTTGGAATAGTAAAAATAAGAGTAATTATGGTCGAAAATAAAAATAATTTATCTAAATAATACACATCTTAGTATTAGTAAAATAATATTTTAATAAATTAATAAATAAATAAATTAAAATTATTATATGAGATGACGAAGATTACAAAAATAACTGTATAAACTTTGATGATAACAATCTTTCATTTCATTTAACAATTTTCAGGAGCTTATTTTATATTCGGTCCTTAATCGCTTCGTTGGTAAAATACGTTTTTTATTTTAATAGATTAATCACTAAGCCTATCTTGTGATTATTAAAAAAATATCGAGTAAATTATATTTTTGGTCCTCATAGTTCTTGATGCATTTTAGTCATCGAACTTTAATTAGTTATAATAATTTTTGGCTCGAACTATAAGCCATATGATACATTAATTCTCAAAAATTCTAAATTATTGCAATCAAGTCCCACAATCCTATTTTTTAAATTAATATTGATTAATTACTAATATCGAAGTAAGGCATTGTTACATCATCAAATAGAATATTGTTATCATTAAGAAATTTTGAGAACAAAAATGCTATATATCTCATAGTTCTAGTAAATTGCAATTAATTAAAATTTGAGGACTAAAGTATCACATATTTCATAGTTCGAGTCAGAAATTATAGCGAATTAAACTTCGAGAACTAAATGTCACGCGCCTCATAGTTTGAGAACCAAAAGTGCAATTTACCCAAAAGTATTCTTACAAGTTGTAATTAACTAACAAATACCTGCACTAAGGTCTTATCTGGATGCATAAATATTTTATTTTGTATATATTTTTCTAATTTATTATAAAAGTTTATAGTATTTGCTAGATGATAAGTACGATCACATTCTAGGATGATGTAACCTATTAAATTATGAATATTTAAAAATTTTTAAAGATTAAACGAAATTTCATGTCGAATTATTAAATTATCATTGAATAACTTATTTCCCTTCCATCAGTATGCATGGCATGGTTTATCTGATTTTTATTATTCACAAAGTGTAGAGAGTTTTTACAGTGCATCGTTTCTTATTATATCGATCTTTTACGTAACAATGTCGACGTTCCGAGTGTTTGATGTTTTGCTCCTGTGAATGTGCATGCATGCATAGATTGGGACCGGGACGTACAGTAACGTGTACAAGGCGCGGGAGGTGGGGAGCGGCAGGGTGGTGGCGCTGAAGAAGGTGCGGTGCGAGGCCGCGGAGGCGGAGAGCGTGCGCTTCATGGCGCGGGAGATCGCCGCTCTCCGTCGGGTGGGCTCCCACCCGAATGTGGTGCGCCTCGAGGGGATCGTGGTGTCGCGCGTCTCGCACTCGCTCTACCTCGTCTTCGAGTACATGGAGCATGACCTCGCCGGCCTCGCCGCCACCCCCGCTGTCGCCTTCTCCGAGCCCCAGGTGATCAGTGGGTCTCACACTCTCTCTCTCTTTCAATCTACATATCACTGGGGCAAGAACACCATTGATCGAACACCTCGTGAACATTGTTAGAATTTTTTACATCCATCTTATCAACTATATGCTGTTTTGAAATAGGCCCCTCAATTTTATTATTTCGATTATGTTAACGATTTCGTTCAATTACTGATTTGCTAGCATACGTCATGCGCGAGAACTTTGATTGATTCATGCACGCACAATGTAATTTGGCAGGTGAAGTGCTACATGAGGCAGCTGCTCTCGGGGATGGCACACTGCCACGCCCGCGGAGTCCTGCACCGCGACGTCAAGTGCTCCAACCTCCTCCTCAACAACGAGGGGGTGCTCAAGATTGCCGACTTCGGCCTCGCCGCCACGTTCGACCCGCGCCGCCCGCGGCCGATGACCAGCCGGGTGGTCACGCTGTGGTACCGCGCGCCAGAGCTCCTCCTTGGCGCTACGCACTATGGTGTCGGCGTCGACCTCTGGAGTGCCGGGTGCATCCTTGCCGAGCTGCTCGCCGGCAAGCCCATCTTGCCTGGCCGCACCGAGGTGCTTCTCTCTCTCTTCATTTTTTTTTCAACTCAACTTGCATTACTAGTAGTATCTGAATTTTAAGTCTAGTTTTACTTTGAACTTAATTTTAAGATGACATTTTAAGGCGAACATTTAGTCACCGTCCTCCTAAATCGATCTTCTTGGTAACATTGTAATAAAAAAAAGGGTCCTAAGTCCCCTTTATTTCGTGCGGACACGGTTTATCTGATATATACGGAGTGTTAAGACTGATTCTGAGCTATTTCCTACCATATCAATCTTTTGGATAGCATAGGCAATAATTTTTCTCGAATATTTTGTAGCATGAACTGAAACCTTTCAAAATTTTGTGATGTTAACTATCGAGCTCAGTTTTTTTCGTGCCAAAGTGAAACAAGAATTTAAGGTCAATAATAGTACAATTTCCCCTGTTTTTCTCCATCAGTTCTTACTGAGTTGCCGATTTTCCATGCATGGTCTTTTCAATTTTGATTTCATTTACAGTTTAAACAAGCTCATTGTTCTAAAAGCTCAAACTTCTGTACAATGCGCAACTACCTTAAACTTTACTCCCTATGTGGGAGGGGATTTGAGTGCAAACTCATTTTGCGGACTCAAAATTGTATGAAAACTTAGGATCATGAAATGATCTTATGATTTCGTACTCTGATATCATATAAAATAAATCATCCAGGTTGAGCAGTTGCATAGAATCTTCAAGCTATGCGGGTCCCCGTCAGAGAAGTACTGGAAGAAGTCGAAGCTGCCGCACGCGACCATCGTCAAGCCGCAGCAGCCCTACAAATGCTGCATCGCGGAAACCTTTAAAGATTTTCCTCAGTCTTCTATTTCCCTCATCAAGAAGCTTCTCTCAATCGACCCCTCAGAGCGCGGTACAGCCGCCGATGCCCTCAACTGCGAAGTGAGCACACTCCATTTGAATCTTTTCTTCCTTATTCTTGAAGATATTAACATGGCTTTTTTGTCATAACTGTCGCTGAAGTTTTGACCTTTATTTCATCCTCGTGTTCATAGATTTAATCATAACAGTTTACTTTTTGAAGTTGTCTTAACCTTTTCCTTGTTTTATTACGAACTCTTGGGTTGTAATTGAAAGGCCGATTTGAAATCAAACGAAATTTCAGGGCCTAGTACTTTTCAATTGAAACTTTAAACACAAAATTGAAATCAAGGTCAAAACTTCAAGGATTAAATTTGTAATAGTATTATATATCCAATCAAAATTAAATGCCTCCTTTCATGTTTGATTCTCAATTCTTTTAGTTCTTTACGACAATGCCTTATGCCTGCGAGCCATCGAGCTTGCCGCGGTATCCGCCCAGCAAGGAGATGGATGCAAGACTACGGGAAGAGAAGGCGAGAAGGTAAATTTGCACCTTAGTCTCTGAACTTATAGCTAAGTTTTGCTTAAGCCATCAACAATCAACAATTGTATTTGGAATATTCGACTCCAATGCTCCTTAACAATCCTTTTGTCACCTATCTCGGCGGGACTAATGGAAATGCCAATGTGATTATCTTATATTCCACTCGGAAGCGAAGTTTTTCCTCTTGCAAAATGCGAACATGTTTTTGGGACCAATTGTTTGATTGTAAGCGAGATTATGGGTGGAACACTGCTTCCAAATATGTTGTAGATGATAGTTATATTGATTTTCCTCTTAATATGTCCCGCTAATGTAATTGACATGGACTATGGTCTATGCGTAAATCAAAAGGTTGAGGATTAGAAGGGCAAATAAGCAGTGTGCAGGAATCAACTTGTGAGTTTTACTTGTGAAATATCCATCATTTCGAGTTATGATGATTCTGAATTTGTCTGGAGTATGCAGGCAAAGAAGGATGGACGGCAAAGGAAATGTCGAAGCTGCAAAAAGGTCGCGAATGCATAATCAACGAAGCAGAGCAATCCCGGCCCCAGAAGCGAATGCCGAGCTACAAGTTAACTTGAATGTATGTGTTCTAAACCATTTATACCATTCAACTCTCATTCATACCAAACTTTTGCTATTCAATTTTAGGACTAAATAACTCTTCGCTAAATTTAAGGATCGAGGGAAGATAACCTTTGTTATCTCTTTAGTCGCGGAAACCAAATTCTGATAATGAGAAGCATGTGAAGTACTGTATACTAAATAGGCTCTGTATCAGAACAAAGGTAAAAGTTTGAAATGAGAATCATATCAAAATTTTGAAACAATGAATACCTGAGTGTTCACTGTAATCAAACTTAATTGATCATAGAATTACGGTGAAAAATAGATGAATTCCATTCAAGCAATAGAGTGTAATAAAAGCACAAAGAGTATAATTCGCGAACACGACAATGAACTTAGATGATCAATAATATATCATTATCGAATTACCGAAACACTTACATATCTTTCTACTTGTAATGTTGTTTTAAACTTAGCAGAGGCACAGGCTGATGGCTCGAGTTAGCGCGGCGAGCAAGAGCGAGAAGTTCCCGCCGCCCCACCAGGACGGTGCAGTCGGTTCCGATGATCCGTACAAAGCGCGGCTCTCTTTCATCGCCGTCGATCGGTCTTTTGCTTCGTCGATCTTTCAAACGAAGGAAGAGCCTGTCGGCTTGTCGCCAACTTCTTCAGAAAGTGCTTCTAGGAAAAGCCATGCAGCAAGGAAGAGTGCAGGTAGAGGTTGGCCTCTGTCAGCTGCTAAGCCATCTTCAATAGGGATACTTACGGAGTTTGGAGAAAATTAGCAAAATTAGTGGGAGTAAAGGGAAAGAATCTAAGATATACCAAGGGGGGGAAATGAGAAATTTCTAGTGTTTGAGATGCTTTTATGTTAATTTCCTGGTGCAAAATATGTACAGCTAAACCAGTGTTTTACCTATATACATTATAAATCTTGTGATTATCATCTTTGAGAAAGAAAAGAAGAGAGAACAAAAAGGAGAAAATTTAGTAGAATTTTTGAGTTGTCGATGAATTTTCCCCTTTGATAGTGTTAGATCAAATGCATTGACCCCCCTCGACTAAGGCTTATTTAGAAATAGAGCCCTCAGCTATTTTTATTTTGATTGAAATTTCCTCAACTTTTAATTTTTTTTATTAGTTAAGTTAAAATAAATTTAATGATTCTATTAGTTATTTACTAAAAGTGTTTAAAGTCTGAAATCACTTTGAAACTTCAAACAAATTCACAAGTCGAAGGGTCTCAATGACGATTAATTGCTGTTTGAAAAAGAAAAAAAAAAGTTGAGACGCAATTTCAGAATATTCTGTAGTTGAGGGGCTCTGTATACATTTCCATGTTTCCAATGCGAAAAGCCTCCTCTCCCCGCCGCGCGAAACCCTAATTCTCCGACACACCCTCCACCTCCTCCTCGACGCTCCTACTATTACTACTCTCATTACGCGGTGGAGATCGATCGATCGATCGATCGAGAGAGAGAGAGAGAGAGAGAGGGGGGCGAGAGAGATGAGCGGGGGGTTGTTGGGTGCGTTTTGGGGGACGCGGGCGCTGGAGGTGGTGAAGCGGAACAACTCGCCGGGGCTCCTGTGGAAGCGCATCAAGCTCACCACCACCCGAAAGAACAATGCCAAGAAGCGCCTCCGCCGCGTTTGGCAGGTTCCTTCTCCTCCCCCCCCAAATTCCCCAGCTTCTCTAGGGTTTTGATTCCGGTTACCTAAGAAATTTTGTGTGCGTGTGTGATGCTCAATCGGGTTTTATGGCGCCTCATCGGATCAAAGCCGACTCTTGATTCGCATTTCTGATGAAATGGAGGTATCCAATTTCCGATTTCCCTCTTAAATGTGCGTAAAACCCTAAACCCTAATATACCCCACGTTTCCTTCAATTCGCAAACTTTTTTGGGGTTTCGATCCAGTAGTCCGAAAGTTTGGTGTTTTCTTTGGTCTTTAGTGATGCTAAATTTGGATTTATGGCACTTCACCGATCAAAATCGGATCTTGATAACTAGTTCCGATGAAATGAACGATGCCCAATTCCATTTCCCTCTCAAATGCACATATAACTCTAAAACCCCTAAATTCTAATGTAACCCCCCCTCCCTGTTTCTCCCGATTAGCAAACACTTCAAGGGTTTTGGTCATGGTAATCCCAAATTTTGATGTTTTATTTGGTCTTTTGGTGATGCTTAATTGGTATAACTGATAAAAATCGAATCGTGATAACGAGTTTTGATGAAATGAAGAATACCCAATTTCTCCTTTCCCTCGTACATGTGCATGAAACTCTAAAACTCTAAACCCTACTGTAACCCGCCTTTTTTTTACCTATTCTCAAATTCTTACCGAGTTTCGATATGGCTATCCCAAAATTTTGATTTCTTTTTTATGGTTGTTTACCGATGCTAAACCGGTAATTGTGTCATTTCATCAATCAAAATCGAATCTTGAACTAGTTCCAATCGAAAGGAGTACCCGATTTCCTATTTCCCTTTTTGAAGTGCATAAAACCCTAAATCCTACTATAATATGAGTGAAGATTTGAGCATGGCAGGTCCTTCTCCTTCTACCACAACTCTCACCTTTTCACCCCATTCTTGGATTGTTCTAGGGGTTTGATCCATTAATCCAAAATTTTGATTTTTTTTTTCAACTATGTCAATAGTGGTTAATCGGGATTTGCAGCATTTAGCCGATCAAAACCAAACCTCGATAACAAGTTCCAGAGAAAGGCTCCTGTTAACCCTTTCCCTCTAAGAAGTGCGTAAAACCCTAGAAGCTGTAAACCCTACTATCTATCCACACTACAAGTCAAGATTCGATTTTTCTGATCAGTTCTCAGAATCATCAATTTGATGGAACTCACCATTGTCAACCCTGTGATTGATGCTGTAAAATTCCTGATACTTTTGCGTTCTGTTATTTGGCAATAAGGAAATAAAGGGAATGGTGAAGCAGAAGGGAGATGGATAATTTTTCTTCATGGTTTGAAATGTATTTGATATAGACAAGATTGACCTGGTCAAATGAGGGGAAGTTTAATACTTAGGGTTGTTTGCAACTAGAATAGATTGCTTGATGTATTGGTTGCTCACTATATGAAGTTCTTGCTTTATTGGATGGGAACTTACATTCATCATGTCTCTTTATCCCAGGCTTTTGGCTCGTTTACTGCTATAGCTGGAACATCTATTGATTATATTACAAATCAGTTCTAAATTTTGGCGATAGTGAATTTGTAATTACCAAGTCTATTTACTGAACAAAGTTTTGTTAATATCCATGTTGTTGCTTCTCTGAATTTTACTTAATACTCCATTCATTTATTGAAATTAATTAGATTTTATATCTAAATTAGATAGATTTGCAGACCATTTTGCTCTGTGGTATTTTTTACCAGAATTCACTGAGTTTCCTCTTTATCCCTTCCTGCAGTGTTGTTAGGCGTGTTGAAGCTGGATAGTAATTTCTTTATTTTTACTGTAGTAGCTCTGCCTGTCGATCATATTGACAGTTTTCTTAGTCAAGTCCTCAAATTGTAAACTGTTCTTATAATTGAAGAGTTTCTAACTGCCCATTATCTAGAACCATAGAACTATGTTGGTCTTGTGGTCACCTTGTGAGCTCTTCCATTTAAAGGTTATGTCATGAATACATTAGACAAGCACTTTGTCATTCTGATTGCTATGTCCATTCTTCATATATAATATCATCCCCAATGCTTGATTCTGGTTGTGGTTTACTGATACCATTTTAATTTTCTAACTCTTTTTTGCTTCTAGTAAAATGATTTGTTGCGTAACTTTTACTGAAGCTGCATTTAATCAGTTGTAATGGAACTACTAAGCTTCCACGAGTGATAACTCCAGAGCTCTACAAATGGACGCTCTTTCCATTTTGCAAAGGGAGAGGAAATGATTTAGTTGAAGCCAGTACACTTATTGTCAGCTGGAGGAGCCTTATTATCTCCACCAACTATTTGTTACATGTTAATTAGTACAGTATACAGGTTGGTGGCAAGTACTAGAAAAGAGGTCAAGAAACCAAGCCATATAATCATCACGTTACTTAATAAGTCACAAATTAACAATCGCTGATGCCCATTTACTTTGGGTAGGTATGCGACTAAAGTTAGGTGCAAGACATTAAGGAATAGAATAGAATATCACCAATTGAATTTGACAACCTCGTAACCAACTACAAATTGCCTACTAACAGAGCTGCCTCCTACTTTTTTTCTCTCTGTTCCTTTTACATTTTTTGACCACTTTTCGTTGTGCAGCAGTGATTTCATGATGTGTAATTTTGGAAAATTGTCTTCAAATTATAATAATCTATGAACTTAAATGTGCAACAAACTATTGCAGAATGAGGCGGTATTGAGGGCTTGCGCTGAATCAGAAGCACCAAAAACATCGGCGACGACTGCTTCTGCAGTTGAAGGTGAGCAGTAGCCTGGGAACTGACAATTATGCGCTTTAACAACTTCGACAAGCCTTTGGAAGGTCTAATTTTTATTACCTCTTCTTTAATGTGGGCGAAAATATCGTTCTTTGTTAATTCCCCGAAATGAAAAACAACGTGTTATGTTCTCGTTTCGAACGACGGAATACAGAATGATTGTTCATCATGCCGGATTTGACTCTTTGCTTCTCTAACCTCTGTTGTTTCGTCAGCATCATGCGGTTCTCACGTATAAATTTTTGCATGACAATTCGTGGAGAACTTCACTTCAGTTCTCACTGTATGTACTCAAGTGATCTAGTCTCTGAACTTGTAGAAAGTTTTCATTTCAGCCATTTGTTCCAACTTAGTTTGTTTTCGTGTCGAAGCTCCATTTTTAAGGCAGGTTAAGATTAGGATCTCAGCAGACTTGAGCACGAGCTAGTTGGGCTACTTGGCTCAGCCCACTCTGGTCCGGTTCGTCGGGCCGTTTGATACTAAGAATCTGTTGTTGTCCCTGTATAGAATCTGCTGAAACTTGTGGTTTTTAGGTGTATTTTTCGTCGAAATGTATTTAGTGTTACTTCAGAAATTATTTATACATTCATTTTGCCTTTTTTTTTTTAGTGAGCTGGCAATGTGGGCCAAACGTTTTTCCGAGTGAAAAATAGAGAGAAAATGAATGGTAGCATACTACCACTTCGTTTATCTTTTTTAATAATTAATTTAGCTGAAAATATAAAGCAATTAAGTTTTGGATTTGGAACTTCGAGTGTCAATCACCAAATACGTTGTCATTTGCACTAGAGACGATCCGTGCGATAACGCTGTTAAAAAAAAAAAAAAATTGAAGTCGTAGAAAGTGCCGTGTTTAAGAATACCTGCATTCGTGCTTTGAATGATTCTGAAAAATCTTAAAGCATTTTGGATCCCTTCTCCTTCAATGCTATTGTTTCCTATCACTTTCTTATAGCATTAGAGGACTCGAGCTTCGAAACACTTAAATTTTTTCTTATTGTTTGCAGTATGAAAGCAAATCTTTTTGGCAAAGTAGAATCTCAAAGTAGGCCTTAGTCGTACCAAGCAAGTACAGGAACAAACTATTTTTTAATAATTTTATTTTCAATTATATTTTAATAATTTTATTTTCAACACTTCTTCTTACGTTTGGACTTTAGAACAGACGTGTGATAGAATTAAATGCGAATATATTAAACAAAAGTCAGACCCAAAACCTTCTGTTCTAATATTATTTATATATATATTTTTAAAATAATAATTTATCAGAGAATAATATTTTTAAGAAGAATATATTTTGGCGGAGCATTTTTAAATTAAGCCTCTCTGGTACCAAGTACGAACCAGGTCTGAAGAGATATGGCTGGAATATTGAGTCATGCTGACCAATTTTTTAATAATTATTAGGGAATATATATCTTGTTTTAAGACTCCAAAAAATAAATTCCCCCCCTTTTATTCTCCCTTCGCTTGTTCACACACTGCACAAACCCTAGTAACTGTCCTTTTAAAACTGAACCCAAACCAACCATCCATTATTATTATTATTATCATCATCAATCCTTATTATTATTATTATTATTATTATCATTACGCTTACTTATATAAATAGAAAAAAAAAATTAGATACCCTTTTGTAATTTACCTTTTCTTTTTTCTTCATGTACTCTTTGATTTTAACTGTCATCTTTTTCATGGATGTCAGCATGTGCATCGTAGATTGTCATTTTTTTTTACGTTCAAATATAATTTATAAGAGACTAAAATAAAATAATAATTTTTATAATAATAATAATGATAAATATTATTTTATTGTTGTTACATGATGATAGATAGATCATAGATGATGTACTTGTTTCTTGTTCCTCTCAAACTCTATGGCATGGTGGTTAGTGGGGAAGTGTCCCGAAGCTTTTATTAGCTTCTATGCAATTTTAGGGTTGAGTGGTCGCCCACGCCGGCCGTGGGGCCCACGTGATCGCGGGTGACGACGACCGCCACGTCAGCAATCCAACACCACACTCTTGTCGGGTGATCTCGGGTCGGGTCGGATCCCTCCCGACCGTTGTTTCTTATTGGTTAGGATCCGCTACTACTACTACACTAGAAATAAATAGAGTATATGATGAATAAGAAGATAACAAAAAATCAAAAACTTCTGCTGCTGCGCAGCTGTAAGCAGAAGCAAGAGCAAGTTAACATTAGACAGCACTATGTATTACAATAACATACCAAAAAGTTATAGTGCTTGCGTGATTTCGCTGTAGTTTTTTTAACTGAAAGACTGTTTACGGTAAAAATTATTTAAAAAAATATTTGTTAACTTTTTTTTTTCTAAGAAATTATAAGCTTAATTAGTTTGTCTTTCTAAATAAAATTTAATTTGATTATTATTATTTTAATTACTATGTGTGTAATGTACCATATCGATTCTTTTTAAAATATAATAATTATTTCAGAAGACAAATCAAGCAAAAAAAAAAAAACTTACTTGGTATATATTTCTCTTTTCACTTTTCTATTATATTAAATTATTTTAGATATTCAAACTACTGCTTCTCGTAACGGAGAAGTTGTTGTAAAAGTCAAATCAAACAGGTTCTTCTATACGGGTCTCGGATTACCGGGTTATCGGGTGTGCGCGAGGCACGTGAACAACCCGGAAAAGGACATTAAGGGTGGTCAAAGAGGAGAGAAAATGGCGCTTTCATTGAATTTATAGAGGGGGACTATTAATTAAAATATATTAAAAACTTTTTTTTAAAAAAAAGGGCGAAAAAAAGGAAACATAAAAACGGTGTCGTGAACGAAGTTCCCAAGCTTTATTTAGTTGGGTGATGATCCGAAACCCACACTCACAAGAAACATCGGTCGGCTCCTCACCTTTTTCTCTTATTTTTTAATTAATTTAATTTATGTCACGGCTCGCACGTAACGCTCCCACCATTTGATCTCATCAAACTCTCCCATTTTCATTTTTTAATAAGATAATAATTAATTTCAAGTGCTTCTTCCGTTCCATGCTCTACTAAATTTTCACAACTTATTATAGAGAATATATATTAATTTACTACGCTATCTTTTTCTGTGCTCTGTTCCAATCTCACGCGCTACGAGTTTTTTTATTCGCATATGTGTACTAAAGCCTACGTTGATTGACTCTGCAGGAGATAGTATATAATTGCTGTTTGAATATAACTATTTGTTTCGAGGCTATAATTTAGGACGTGTTTTGCCCTACCTATTAATTCTTCTACTTTTCTGCTTGTAATTTTTAATACTATTACCCAAATAATACTTCGTCGATCAGTACCGCACCCTACAGTATGTAGTACAAAAATTTCACACAATAAATATTTTGAACATTTTTATTTGTCAAACAGCTGAACACCGCCGCTTTTTCGAGCAGAAAAATTAACTTACTCTTGAGAAAAACAAAGACCATGGAATAGATACAACAAAATACATAGAGTAGAGTAATAAGCTACACAAAACACAAGGCAACCACAACTTCACCATCCAAAGTATAAAATTTGGGTTTAGAGGCAAAGGAAACTAATTAATTAATTAATTAATTGATATAATAAATGCTTGACGATGTGTTAACGATGGCCAAAAAGGCATAAACCTAACCTGATGTTTCATAGTGCCGTCCACAAGTAAAATAACTCTTTTATTAAACATTACATAATAGGATTCATTTTTATTTATGCACATTAAATGAACCCATCATTGTCATAGTTAATTTTTTTTCGCATTTATGTATAACTTCTTGGGGTGGTGAACTTATTTGAGCCGTTACCTATTTTTATTGGGAGATTATACTTTTCTTCAACTTGTAACACATAAACAGTCTCCAATTATTTAATTGTTTTTTTTTTTNGGTGGCCACTTCATATTGCATAAATAAAAGTGATATATGAAGTGTCAACTTGTAAGTAACACATGGAAATAGTCAGTTTCTTGTAGTTAATTGAAGGGCTAATGTAGATTTGGTCCTAAGTTTTGATGCATATTTTTCAATTTTAGTTTTATGAGTTTTTATTTATATATGCAATAGTTAGATCTTTCTGTTAGTTTGTTGTCTGAAAATAATAATAATAATAATAAAATACTATATGAGCGCTATTATTAGTGTTGGCGGAGGTTAAGTTGGACCAAATCACAGTCGATATCTATAGGGACTTTGTTTATACGATTTCAGTAAATTCGCAGTTCAAGTTTTTCAAATTATGGTTAGCACCGATAATCCAACGAGTAATATCAGAACAGGTCATGAGCTCGATGCTGAGAGGAAGGGGATTGTTGGAATTGATTGTCTCCTCCTTTCTCACAGCTCGAGCTTTTAGTATTACGGTTAACGCATTTTGTTAAAATTGAAATAAGAGGACAGTAAACTCACCAAACTTTAGATTGAGATGGAAATTTTGCGGGTCCGAGTCAGATACAAAATTGTTATGATTGAAACTCCGCAGATGAAATCGAAACCTTTATTAAGGAAAAAAAAAATAGAAAGGAAAGAAAAGTTTAGAAAGGAATGGTGGAAAATCTCCCAACTTTTTTTTTTTTCACTTTGAACTTTTGCTTTCCAATATTAAGATGCCCTTTGCCTAAACACACTTCAACTTTTATGAAAACCCTCTTTAACCCTGAGTAGTTCCCATGTGCACCCACCATTCAAATGCAACTTTGGAACCTTTGTTATTATTTATATAATAATAATAATAATTAATTTCTCACTACCCCACACATGTTTGTTAGGTTGTACTCTATCAGAGAAACCCTATTAATTAGTGATTCCTACAGTGTATATAACACATTGTTGAACCCATTTTATGTCATTAGGTTCAACAAATACTCCTCCCCCTATTAAATTTTTCTCAAAATTTGGTAGCTCATCCCTCCTATAATTAGGAGCTCTTTACAACCTGTCCTGTAAATACAAAATTGCTTTTTTTTAATTGTGAGTCCTTTCAAAGTTGATCACCTACTTTGCCTTTAATACAACAAGTGCTTCTTCTTTATCTCTCTCTTGTTTAATTAGATTCCAAAAAGTGGACATACATTTGTTATTCTTAAGCTAATGATGCTTTGTGTGCTCTTATGAAGCTTCTGCTTGAAGCAACCTAGTTTCTTCTAACTTGTACAAGTTAGTTAAATTCTAATTAACAAGTCTTATCCAACATGTGAATGTACTATTGCCTATCAAATATTTCTCCCCTTTTTTTCAAAGATTCATTAATGTGACGAAATTAAGGTATCCGGTAACAGGCGTGTCCTAGCGTGATTAACATGTCGTATCTGGTTAATTTACCACTATTTAGAGTCTTTAGACTAGCCAGCGTAGCTCAAAAGAAATCGTCGTAAAATGTAACAGTTATTGTGTATCAACATTAATCGCGACCGATACCTAATTAAAAAAGGCTTAGTATGCTGTTTCTTTAAAACCTAAACTAAGGCAAGACCTAAAGTCATACTAAAATTGATTGATACATGTAGAATTTGGCATAAAGTGGGAGTTATTTTTGCCCGTTAAGTTTGGATTATCCTTGAAGGTTACATCATTGCTAAGTTATCGTCTGCATCGAACGATAAATATTCGATCCAAATCATCTCCGCACCGCCCAAATTGTCGCCCATTTGTTATGCTAATGTAGTTTTCAATGTCCTAATCATGGGGACTATTCCTAGCTTTTCTTTCATCAAATAAGCAAATTTAGAGGGGACAATTTTCACCCAAGAATCAGATCATAAAATAAGTAGAATCTTATTAAGAAAAGAAAAGTCAAAGTACACACAACATCATGAACTTGTCCTCTATGAAATGAAATATTGCCTACTCAATTAATTGGAGAATGGAACTTAAAGCATGAGTACATGTAATCTCTCAAAGCTTTTACATTTGGCATGTTAATTGTGGATGAGTAAGCAGGGGGGGGGGGGGACGCAAACTTCGCTTCAAGGGTTTTGGGCCATTCACAAGGGATTCTTTTATTTGACTAAGTCAAAAACCCTAACTCAACAATAAAACACATCAAAATCACAGGTCCTAATCAGATGTGATGCCCCTCTCTCCCCTTGTCAAAGCAAAATCTATGCAATATATTCTTGACCAAGATGGGCATAAATTTAAGGGACCCATTTGCCTTTGACCATTCTCTCTCAATGACCCTCATACCTTTAGCTACCCCTTTTCTTCTTTTTTTTTTTTTTTTTTTTTTTTAAACAAAGAAAGAAGGAAACGTTAAAACAAAAGGGTTTGTAAGCATCTCTATCACAAGCCATATATTTTTACAATTATATCTACGCCTTTAATTATATTCACCCATTAGATTATACTATTTAACCAACTAATCACTCAACCTTAGGGGGTCAACATCATTCTAACCGTATATCCTTTAATCCAAAGGCCAAAAACTTATAAGTATCAATGACTTGGTACTTTTAAAAGTATAGAAGCTCAATTTTATATATATATATATATATATCGTAGGATTATTGTGCTATTAGGAGTACAGCAGCTCTTGTGCTCCTAATTTTTTAATCACCTATTGAGTTTGATAGGTGGTTAGAATGAGAGAAAAAAGATATATTGGAGAGAAATTCAAAAAGAAGAGAAATCGAGACATCCAATTTCTCCCCAATATCTCTTCTCTCTCTCACTCTAATCACCCATCAAAATTGATGGGTGATTAAAAAGTTATGAGCACAAAGACGGTTGTACTCCTAATAGTATAGTAATCTTGCTCTCTCTCTCTCTCTCTCTCTCTCTATATATATATATATATATATATATATATGCTTTAAGCCACTGCCCCCTTTTATGCCCTTTTTTTCACAGCATTGGATTCTCCTTTGTGCTTACAAAAGCCACACCTTTGTAATTTGATTCCCAGTTATGGGGGGTGAGGATTCTGAGTTGCTGCTAAGCTACAAGAGGACTAAATTTCTCAAAGAAGAAAAAAAGGAAGAAGAAAGCACACACATTAGTGATGTGATAGAAATCTTAGAAGATAAAAAGTATAATTGATAAGTCAATTTTAAAATATCAAATTTATAAGTTATTTGAATAATAAATTGTAACGTGTAGAATACTGATTTATCAATTGTCTTTTGTTCAGTATATTTCAAATACAGCTCTATGCCATTGTGTGAGCACTTATATTGCATCTAATTATATTTTGAACTTTTTAACTCGGACAATAACAAATATTACTTTGGCAATATGAGTTCTCATATAAAAACATTCCCAAAGAAGTGACAAAGCTTTACACTAATGCTTAATACTTAAATTGGCATTTATTCTCTAAAAACTAGTTTAGATATGGAAATAGTCCACAAAAGAGAAAAAGACTCAAAAAAGTTAAATTTTTTTTCACTCTTCACTTCCCTACTTCCTATGAGTTGTTTACATTAGTCTTTTGTGCAGAATATGCCAAGAAGATAAATATTTTTTTTTTTAAAAAAGACAACAATGTAATTGAGAACATTGGCTTTCATTAAGAAAAAAAACATCTTTGCAAGATTAGCCATCAAATTCAGCTTGCAGCATAGGGCTCTCTTGTACCTAACATGTAAGTAAAAAAGAACTTGTACAAGAAGATTAAAAGAGGTTACAGTTCCTAAAGCTCAGAGTTATTTATGTTGGATTTTCCGAAAGATCAAAGGCGGGGCGGGGAGGCTCAACCGCGACGGGTACAGTAAAGCAGAAGGTCCAGCTTTCTCTCCTCCTCACGGAGCTGAACGATTACAACTGCTACTCGTCTCCTCTCCGTTGGCAGATTCATCAGAAAGATCCGTGACGCAGCTCGAGTCCGACGAGGATGATGAAGGCGAGGGCGGATTCGAAGGGTGTTCTCGCCGCCTCATTAAACCTATGAAGACCGCTGGGTTAACTGGAGTCTGCTGCTCTTCGATCTCGACTTCCGTCGTGGTGGCTCTCTTCTTCTTAAAAATGCGACAGAGCACCCATCCGTTGGTCGACACCGCGGGATTCTGCATTACAAAGAAGTACAACTTCAGTAAGATATTTGTGATATTCATGATTGTTCTCTATCCTCTTCATCCACAACGATCGATATGTAACAGCAAGCCTACAATGATGAGAGCTAGTCGATATATCCAATCTTAGATCAAAAGGAATCCATTCGAACAGCAAAGAAGCTAAGAGGATTACAGATACAAGATCCAATTATGTCGAAAGAGTCCGTTACTGGGCATCATCTGTAGAACCTCTAAACTCTTCCTGAATGAGCATCTTTTTCTTCTTTAAATGAATAAATGCGACAAAATCGATGCAAAAAAGTTTCTAACTTTTATTACCAAAAAACAAGAAGCCGATATATAGATTGCAAACAATTCACCATCCAGCAGCCCATTGAATCACATAGATACATACACAAGTTGAAAGAAATATAAGTACATGAAATCATAACCAAGTGGAGGGCCAAAGAGCGCGGCTAAATTTGTTCTTCTTAACCTGATTTATCAAGCTAGGGCATAAGAAACAGCAGTAATTGAGCTCCTGAGATGTCGAAGAACACTAAAAATGGAAATTAGCTCACATGGGATTCGGGTCCGGAGAGGCGATACTCGTGCATGATCCAATCGGTTTTCGTACCCCTCGGGGGCCTTCCTTGGTAGAACACAAGGAACTTCTTCATCCCCACTACTTGGTTGAACCTACCACCAACTATTTGCCTATCTTTCCCTGTCGCCTTCCAATACCCGGACACCGTCGCCCTGTTCGATCGAATACCGTTTGGGTATTTCGCCTCTACTCGGTTGAAGAAGTATCTCTCATCTTCGCCCCCACCTTTAACACAAAAGTAGGAAATTTTGGTTCAATTTTCTGTAAGAGGTATTGATACTTTTGCATAACTTTTGTTCCACATGTATGTAATAAAAGAATCAATCTTGCTATATACTGTTTAGTAGTTCATGTTCGTAATCTCCATCAAAATTTTTACTAGGCACAATTTTTCTCAATTAAATGCTACATGGGTATTAACAGGATTCAAATCACATAGCATGCTAAACAACCAATTTCCCCAAAAGCTAAAGAAAATCCTTAACTTTTACTAAAATCATTTTTTTTAGTTCAAAAAAAATATCCCTAAAAGCTAAAGTTTACTTTAAAAACACTTTGACCCTAAACTCAAACAATCATATTGCATGCACCATGATGTTCAAAAATTGCTCCTTTTTTTTCTCTTTTTTTTTTTTTCTTTTTGTTGCTGAGAAAGAGATAAACAGCAAACAAGAACCAATTTTTATGCAGTAAAATCGAAAATTTGTTCAAATTAATCTAAAAAAAAAAAGAGGCTAAAATTACTAACCAGGTAACACCCAAGGATCGAACTTGGAGAGATCGACCTCGGGTATGATGGCGGCGGGTAATGGCCACGAAAGAACCTTCCTTTTTAGGTACTGCAACACCAACTCCTCGTCCGTGGGGTGGAATCGAAACCCTGGGGGGAGCCTCACCACCCCTCCTCCCCCATGCCGCACCACGCTCTGCTTCTCCATTAACGGCCCCCCAACACACACAGAAGAAGAAGCTCCTCAAACCCTAGCTGGCCCCTCAAATCTCTGCGCCGAGGGAGATGCGGGAGCAGGGTTTACACCGGTTACGGGTCGAAATGGGTGGGAGTGTGGGACTAAAAGAACCCATATGCCATTTTCCGAGGTGGAGCGAGGAGAGAGAGGCGTAAGAGAGAGAGAAAGGGAAGAGAGAGAGAGAGAGAGAGAAGGGGGGTTATGAGAGGGAAGGGGAAAAGGTGAGGGGCTTTTTATAGGAAAAGGTTGCGGGAGCAACGCGACGACCCCTCTCTCTCTCTCTCTCTCTCTCTCTCTTCGTTGTGGCGTGAACAAGACTCAAGCTTTTGCCTTATACACTCTCTCTCTCTCTCTCTCTCTCTCTCTCTCCTCATATGTTTCTCTCTTTGACGCATTTAAACAAATGGGTGGTGATGGGGATTAGGAATTCCCTTGTTGGAAGGAACAGCCACAAACTTAATTTTTTCTTTTTTTTAAAAAAAAGAAAAACAAACGAGTGGGGGGTGAGGGTCATCACTAAATATGGACATGCTGGAGGGGGTGTATTGTAAAAAAAAAAGAGCAATGCTACATATACATCCTAAAGTGGGGTTTATATCTTACACCCACTTCATCCTATGGTTATTTTTGGTACATCTTTTTTGTAAATTTTACAAAAAAATAATTCAGTTTTTATCAACTCTAAGATTACGGATGTAAGATCTACACCCCTTTTTGGGGTGTACAAGAAGCATTTTCTAAAAAAATATATAACTTGTTTCATTCGTAATAATACCATCTTTGTAAAAATATTTATACAGTTCTTGTAAATATAAATTTATAAAAATAAATAATTTGGCTAAATTTTGAAATTAGAGTAACCCTGACCTACTCAAATCAAATATATTAAAAGATTAGATTGTAAAAATTAGAATTTTATAAGATTAAATAGTCAATTCAAAATAATTCATGGTTAAAATAAATTTTGTATGATTTTATCTTTTTTTTTATTTTAATGGAAAGGAGTTGTAAGGTCAAAATGCTTAGATTAGATAGGGATCGTAACGAGGACGGCAGATGTGGACCGTCAGATCTTAAAACAAGTTACATGTAACTAAGATTTTTAGGATCCAAAACGTGTTCTTTTATGAACATTTGCGCTCTCTTCTTCGTACTGGGGATGTCAATGAATACAGATATCTGAAATTTTATTTGAATCCAAACTCAAATGAAGCGGATTTATTTGATACTAAATGGATATTAATTTTTAGATATGGAATTTTTATTGTACCCAAATGAATCCGAACCCGACCCGAACTTGTAAATAATTTATATTATATAATATATATNTATATATATATATATATATATATATATATATATAAATATTTGATGTTATATTTGAATTTATATTTTAAATATTTAGATTTAATGTAATATGTTTTGAAATTGTAAAGAGAAATAATTATTTTGTATTCGAATTTTCGGGTTCGGATTTCGAATTTTTAGTCGGGCTCGGATTTGAATATGGATTTTTAAAATCCGTCTGATTCAGATTTGGGTTCGAATTTTGGGTTTCGGATTTAGTAGTTAGATTCGAATTTTTAAAAATTTACCCCGAATCCGACGCATTAACATCCCCACTTTTTATTGGTACTGTACTCTGATATAGTTTTGTTTCGTAAAAAGATCATTTGCATGTTGTTGATATATTAGTAAATTTATGCATTAGTTTAGACTCAGTGCATGAATTTTTTATAATTTTACATATTATGGGCGCTAATTTATTAACAACTTAGAAGGTTAATATGCGCAATAATCCGTATACTTGATGATATTGTAACTTGATTATTTTAAATTTTTTTTACTTTTATATTTTAATTATTGAATTTTTAGGTACTGTGATATTAGCAGTTTTGAAATTTATATTGACAGATATATTCACTGAATTTAGTCATTAATAGATTCATTAAATATCATATGCACATCGCAAATTTAATATTTTATTATACTATATTATATATTATAATTTTTGACTTTTTAGAAAATTTTACTTTTAATTTGAAATATTTTGCTATCTTGTTTAACAAATGTGTCATTTTAATAGTACACAGTACGATCATTACGAAGAAAATTTAACTTTTTAATTTTTTTTTGGTACTTGAAAATCAAGAATTCGAACAGTAGTCATTAATATATGAAAATTTAAAAATTATTCTATAAAGTACAAAAAAAAAAGAAAAAGAAGAAGGGTTGAGGTACAATATTGGGATAGGTCAAGGACTATTCATGCATTTTAAATCGTAAAATATCAATGTAAAAAGAGGGGAGGGGGAAACGTGGTTTATATACGGGGGAATCGTTTCCCTTGGGGATTACTTTTCTTAGGACAAAAATACCCTTCAACTTCGGTGGTATTTACGAGAATGTATACGGAGGGGACATGGGCTCGGAGGGGTAGGTCGGGTCATTGGGCGGGACGATGGCGTCATGCTTACAGCTGGTGAGCATCAACGCCTCCGTAGGAGCAGTGAAATGACGGGTTTGCCCTTACGGCTTTACCGATATTACGTGCATGCCCTTATTCAGGTACCATTGTACCATTGCCCTTTCCATTGTGTTATCATTTATTAAAAGAAAGGGACGGATCGGGTAAAATTTAAAAATAAATTTAAGAGTAAAAACTATAAAATACTTTTTTAAAAAATTTGAGGCTCATAATTATTGTATTAGATTTTTTAGGAAAAACTTCAGATACCACCCTGCCATTTCGCACTTTCTTACTGTAGTATCCTGTGGTTTAAAGTGTTTCAAGTTAGTATCCTGTAGTTTTGCATTTTCTCACTTTAGTACCTTATGGTTTAAAGTGTATTAAGCTAGTGCTCTGTGATTTTATTTTTATTTTTTGTATCAAGTTAGTATCCTGTGGTTTCATTTTTATCTTTTTATTATTCATTTCAGAGTTTTTTTTTCGTTAAATCAGTGACAAAGTTAAAACTAAAGGGCACTAAAATGAATATTCGATAAACCTAGATAGAATATATGAAGTTTTTTATATATAATTTATCGAAATATTAAACCACATGATACTAAAGTGAGAAAGTGCGAAATTACAAAGTACTAACTTGATACACTTAAACCGCATGATATTAAAGTGAGAAAGTGCGAAACCACATAGTACTAATTTGATACATTTTAAACTATAGGATATTAAAGTGAGAAAGTGCGAAACCACGGGTAGTATTTTAAGTTTTACTAATTTTTTAAAATATAACTTTTTTTGATAAAATTTTGCATTGTCCAACAATAAAGGCTTAATTCAGAAATGTATTCTTCAAAACGTGCGTGTTGCATTGTCTCCTTTTTAAAAAAAAAATCAAATTGACGATTTAGTATATTTTAAATAATTAAAATTAAAATATATAATTTTTTTAAATTATATTAAAATTTATAAAACAAATGCAAAATAAATGGTTAAAATCAAAAAGCCAGAGCTATTGATTGCTCTTGATCTAAATAGTGAGCTTATACACAGTTAAACTAAGAAGCACAATATTGTTTATTGTTAAAATTATCAATTTTGAAGCTTTTTTATTGCACCGTATATGCGGTCAAAAATTACAAAATTTAATTTTTAAAATATTTAAATGCTCTCAAGTAGGGTAAATTTATGTTTAATAAAAAAAATTAAATATTTTAAATTTTGTTCAAAACATTGTATGCCGTCGATTCGAAAGCTTTATAATTAAAAAAGACTGATAAATATAAAGACGATCGTATTGATAATATAAACTAATTATGATTTTATATAATCAATTGGTGTCCGCTGCACGGGAGCGAGGAGCAAAGTTGAGAATGCAATTGCAAATTGTAGAAAAATTAAAAGACTAAAATGCTTAAGGCTTCATTTGGTATTGAGTTCTATCTGATATTATTAGATAAAATGAAGTTAAGATAAAAGTATATAGAAATATACTTCTACGTTCTTCGATAGGATCGTAAAAAATATATCATAACTGACTCATCGCGAAATGCGAAACGTAATATTATGTACGTAAATAAATATAATATTTTTTTCATCATACTTTTTTACTGCACGTAACACAATCTCTTCGCAATTTCAAATGAAATCTAAGTAAAAGGTTTAAAAAGCTAATTTGGATTGCATAAAAATTTATGGATTTATTCATGCACTTCACTAAAACTCATTTTCGCTTTTTTTTAAAATTATTATTGCAATGGTCATTGGAATTGAATGGTTACAGGAGAAGTTCGAACAATAAATTTTGATTACATACAATTCGGTCGCTTAAAGCATACACATACAATGTTCAATAACTATTATTGTGACTAAGGTCAATCTGATTTTTGTCACCTGATATCATTTTGTGAATCATTAATGCTAATTATTACTCCAAATACATAAGCTAATAACATATACAAGTGTAATTCTCACATGTTTTATAATCCTATCCAACAAGTAATATGAAAAAAAATAATAATAACATTTTATTTTCTCTCCATATATTATATTATATTATATATGTGTCGCATGTCATTTGTGTTTTATTCCGACACAGTTTGGGAAGAAGATGCCAAAATTGCCGCCCCCGAATTGATTTCCAATAGTTTTTTCTTTTTCTTTTTTTCTTGAGCACAAGCCAAGTAGCTACAATCTAAAATAAACTTTAAAATTAGAGCATTTTTGTTTTTTCATTCAATGTTGTAAACATCAAAATAAACTTTTGAATTCCAAAATTCCATATTTTTGAAATTTAAGGCAATTAAAAAAATCTGAAAAAAAAAGTTGTTTTTTTTTTAGAATACTGAAAAAAAAAAGTTGTTGGAGCTGTTATGAACGGATCTAGACTATATGCGCGCTTTATTTTCTCTCCATATATTATATTATATTATATTATATGAATTGAGCTCCTATGCTTTTAAAAGTATCAAATTGTTGATGCTTGTAGATTTTTAGCGATTGGATTAAGAGATATGCGGTTAGGATGATGTGGATTCCCTAGGGTTGAGTGGGTGATTGGTTGAATAGTATAATCTAATGGTTAAAAATGATCCGAGGAGTAGATCTAACAGTAAAAACTTACAAGCACTAAGTGCTTGGTGCTTTTACAAACACTATAGCTGGACTCTATATTATGTATGTGTCGCATGTCATTTGTGTTTTAGGAGGTGTTTGGCCTAATTTTTAAAAAGCACTTTTGGGTTGAAAAGTAATTTGGTAAGAATATGCCAAAATTGCCGCCTCTGAATTGATTTCCAGTAGTTTCTTTTTTTTTTTTTTTTAATTTGAACACAAGCCAAGTAGCTACAATCTAAAATAAACTTCAAAATTAGAGCATTTTTGTTTTTTCATTCAATGTTGTAAACATCAAAATAAACTTTTGAATTCCAAAATTTCATATTTTTGAAATTTAAGGCAATTAAAAAAATCTGAAAAAAAAAAAGTTGTTGGAGCTGTTATGAATGGATCTAGACTTTATGCGCGCTTTAAATATATTTTGATCCGTGACGACAAAATAGAGCGACACGCATTTGTGCGCGTGTGCGAGTGCGCACGTGTCTGAGAGAGCTCTAAAATCCAACTTTAGCACTTTTTTTCTTTTTTCGCCTACTGGCTGAATTTTAGCAGCATTTCAACTTATAGAATGTTTAATACAATTTAAATTTGAGTGCGTCCAGTATGCTTCGGTAGTACAGAGCGCTCCGTGCTTTCAAGTTATTTTTAATATTTAGACTTTCGAATCGACGATCGGCTCTGTTAGACTTGATCTAGAGTATTTAAAATATCTAGAAAATAAATTTTACGATTTTTTGATATCATTTGCTTAGTGATCGAAGTGGCTCAAAATCAACGGCTGAAAATAAAAATCTTATAAAATATGTTGATATGACATTAAAATTTTAGATCAAAGTTATTGATCTTATTTTATATGATATAAAAAATTTTCTATCAAAATTTCATATGATTTGGATATTTCTACACCGTTAAACTTGCAAACGGCTCACCACGGCCATTAAAATTATTGATTTTGAGCCCCTTCGATCACTAGGCAAATAATATCGAAAAATCACAAAATTTATTTTCTAGGTACTTCAAATACTCTAGATCAACTCTAACGGAGCCGATCATCGATTCGAAAGTCCGAATATCGAAAATAATTTAGAAGTATGGAGGGCTCCGTACTTCCATAAGCATATCAGCCCATTCTTTAAATTTTGCCCCTTATGATCTGCTGACACCTCACATCACCTTTTGGTTTCGGAGAGCTCATTAAATCTTAATATTTTAGAGGTTTAATTCATATTTTTCTATTAAGTAATTACGAAAAGAGTAATCTTTTGAGTAAACAAAAAAAAAATTCTTCAAAATTGTTAATTTTTTTTTTTTTCTATATGGCACTTAAATTTGATATCATCAAATTTTAAAATTCAATTGCTACTCAACTCTATAAGAAGGATTTTTTGAGTTAGCCAAAAAAAAAAAAAAAAAAGCTCTTAATTCAAAATACATTAAAAAACCATTTTTTTCATTAAAAAGAAAGGGAGTATTGGATTTTTTTTTTTTTTTTGATGAACCGCAACGGAGCCCCCAAGGGCAAAAATGTAAAATCAAAATGATGTCCCATGAATAACGTGATGAGCTTTTTTGGCCACTGACGTTTAAAAAAGAAAAAAAAAACTTTTGGTTTCCGTAGGGGGCAGGGAAACCCTTTTTTAATTTTTTTTTTTTTTTTTTACAAAGTAAAAGATGAAATAATAAATTAGGAAAAATCTACGGGGCAAAAAGCAAAAGAGATCTCTTACACAAGTTACTCAATTTTGCTTTCCCATGCAAGTTACGTATGAAGAGATATTTAATATTTTTTCAGTTGCGGCTGAATTTTTTAGAATTTTTTTCTAATTATTTTCTAATGTAAAACATAAGATAATTAGAAGTTAGGGATGTTAATACTTATGGATATTCGAAATTTTATCCGAATCCGAATCGAAACGGAATGGATTTATTCGATGCTAATTAAACAAATATAGTTTCAGATATAGATATCAAAAATAAAAATCCGATGAAAATAAATTCGAATATGAATTTTGACTGTACCTAACCCGATCCGAACCTAACCCAAATTCGACCCGAACCCGAATTTATTTTACATTATATATAATATGTATATAAAAATTTGATGTTATATTTGAATTTATATTTTAAAATTTTAGATTTAATATAATATATTTTGAAATATTGAAAAGAAAAATAATTATTTTGAGTTTCAAATTTTTGGTCGGGTTCAGGTTTGGATAGGAATTTTTAAAATCCGATAGATTCGGATTTGGATTCGGATTTTGGATTTGAATTCAGGTTCAGGTTCGGGTTTGAATCCGACCCGTTTGACATTTCTATTAGAAGCTTCTAATTATAGCTTTATTTTAAAGTTTTAGAAACCAAATTTAACTCTAAAACTCGGTTACTTTTTCTCTTCCCTTTTTATTCATTCTTTATTTTTTATAAACACAAATTTCATGCTCTGATGAAGTAAAGTGGCCAAATTTCATTATTTACAAATTTTATTACGCATTTTTTTATTTATTAATAAGAAGAGGTCAATACTTTTGTGTAATTATTATATAAAATATACAATTAAAAATTAGAAAATAATAATGATGATAACAATGTCAAATAAGACTTAGTTTTTTTTTTTTTTTTCCTTTGTTAATGAAATAATTGTTCTACTTCTCACTCTAAAACACTCTCTCTCTCTCTCTCTCTCTTTTTTGAGAGATAGGTAGCAACTCTCTCTCTCTTTTAAACCTTATAAAACAAGGTGATTTTTATGTGGTTATTTATGTTATCTAATTTCTCCCTTTTTTTTTTATTTTTTCTGGTCAAAGAGGTTTGCGTGTGGGAGTTGAGGAAGGTTTTGTACTTTGTAGGAGAGTGAGAGAAAGAGAGGAGAGAGAGATAGAGAGAGAGAGAGAGAGAGAGAGAGGATATGTCGAAAGGTACAATAATTGTGCTTTTGATGAGTAGGTCTCTTTTATTTTTGGTAAAAATGTATGGAGATCCTCTCACCTATAAGTAGCTATGAAAGAGACCTCCCAAAATAAAATTTTCTTTCATAAACAAAAATAAAAAATAATACTTTAAATATCACTAATGTAGTTCATACTTTTTTTACTTTAGTATTCTATAATTTAAAGTGTACCATATTGAAGCATCAAATCAAACCACATTGAGCCAGTTCAACCAACTTATTAAATCAAAATCAATTCGGAATCAAGAGGACAACCGAACCACACCAAATGATCCAACTGCACCAATCACAACTTGATAGTTTTCGAATTTATAAATTTGTATTCTTGAGAGTGTATGGTTGTAACCTCCTCCGCAATATAGGAGTAACCTCCTCCACAATAAGTGTGAGAAGTTCTCCTTTATGTGTATAAGTTTCTCAATCGGACATTAATGAAGTGTGTAAGCTTCCAATTTTTTTATGGTATCAGAGCCACGCTAAGGCACCAAAGATCTTAAAAAAAAAAATTGGCATCCTTAGCTAACCCGAAATTTTCCTTTCCCTCCACCATTAATGTGGCAAATTTCGTCACATTGAAGCTCAATGACAACAACTATCTGCTCTGGGAAACACAAGTAGTGTCACTGATCGAAAGTCAGGACTTACTTGGTTTCCTCATGGGGGAGACTATCGCACCACCTAAGATGTCGACTTCAGAAAGTGGAGCCACCGTCAACAACCCAGACTACACATCTTGGGTACGGACCGATCGCCTTGTGAAATCATGGATCGTGGGCACTCTCTCCGAAGAGGTTCTCGGCCATGCCGTCGGTCTTCAAACTGCAGCTGAAGTGTGGACAGCATTAACCAACCACTTCAAGCAGAGCTCGATCGCCCGTGAATTCGACCTACTCGCACAGCTGCAACACATCAGGAAATGAAATAATCCTTTACCTACTTACCTTCGTAATTTTAAATCAATTTGTGATCAACTGCATGCTATTGGCAAACCTGTTTCGGATTCTACCAAAGTTTTCAGGTTATTAGAAGGGCTCGATGAAAGCTATGAGCCATTCAAGACGACTATGTTCCGACCTCCTATTCCGCTATATACAGAGGTGGTTCCCCAACTCCAAAGCTATGAATTACGAATCAAGCGACACTCAAGCCCAGCTCCTGATGTGTCTATGGCTTTTGTGTCACAACGGGGACGCGGAAGCAACCGGCACAGAGGCCGAGGTAGAGGCCATAACTTCAACTCTCGAGGCCGGGGTTTTCCTCAGACGACCCAAGGTGGCAGATCAGAGGGCTATCAATCTACTCCGCCGCCTGGGGCTGATCGTGCAGCCTTGACTTCCTCTACTGGCAACAATCCTCTCACTTGTCAAATTTGTAAAAAGCGAGGCCATGATGCTCTGCGATGCTGGTTTCGATTCGATAACAGCTATCAAAGTGACGACATTCCCCGTGGTCTAGCTGCTCTCTATATCACTGATGTGCATGATGATGAATGGCATCCCGACACTGGTGCCAATGCTCATATCACAGATAAGCCAGGTAACCTTACTAACTTGGTTCCTTATTCTGGATCTGATAGTGTGATGGTAGGAGATGGAACTTCCCTACCGATTACTCATGTGGGTACGGGCTCTTTTGGTAATGGTATTCATCGCTTTTCGCTTTCTAATGTCCTGGTTGTCCCGCAAATGAAGAAAAATCTTCTCTCTGTTTCCAAATTGACCACAGATCATCCCTGTTATTTTAAATTTGATGCATCTGGTTTTTCTATTAAGGATTCCAAGACACACCAAGTACTAATGACGGGAAATAATCATCAAGGGTTGTACACCAATAAAGATCCGCAGCTTGCAGCTTTCTTCTCTCAGCGAAATAAGGCGACCGATGAACTCACTTGGCATCGTCGATTGGGCCATCCGAATAGCCAAATCTTGCAGCATTTGCGGAGTAATAATTTAATTTCAGTAGCTAAGTCTTCTGGCACTTTGTGTACAAGCTGTCAGATCAGCAAAAGTTCAAAATTACCATTCTATATATCTAATTCTCGATGTTCTTTTCCTTTGAATAAATTACATTGTGATATTTGGGGACCAGCGCCGGTATCTTCAATGCAACAGTTTCGATATTACGTAGTATTTATTGATGATTTTTCTCGTTACTGTTGGTTATATCCATTGAAGCGCAAATCAGATTTTTTGGATATTTTTCTCACCTTTCAAAAATTGGTTGAAAATCAATTTGAAAGAAAAATTAAAATTTTTCAATCGGATGGCGGGGGTGAATTCATTAGTAATGCCTTTCTTTCTCATCTTCGCAATTGCGGCATCCAACACCAACTTTCATGTCCGAGCACACCAGAACAGAATGGTGTTGCAGAAAGGAAGCATCGCCACATTGTGGAACTTGGACTCGCTGCACTATTTGAGGCCTCAATGCCCTACTGCTACTGGGTGGAGGCATTCACCACTATTAATTATTTGATCAATCGGCTTCCGTCTGCAGCACTAGGCAAGAAAAGTCCATATTCAGTTCTTTTCAAAAAGGATCCCGACTATTCACATCTTCGTACTTTTGGATCTTGTTGCTTTCCATATCTTCGCAGTTATATGGTGAATAAATTCGACAAACGATCATTGCCTTGTGTCTTTTTAGGCTACAGTGAGAAACACAAGGGTTATCGCTGTCTTCATCGATCTACCGGTCGTATCTATATTTCTCGACATGTTATTTTTGATGAACATTACTTTCCATTTGCTACTTCCTCTCAGATCGCTGCTACTTCTATCGGGGATCTCTTGCATTGGGGCTCCACTCTCGGCTCTACTGACTCTACTCAATCTAGCCGAACTTCTCTATTTGATTCAACTGACTCAAGAGAAGTTGCTCGATTATTCTCCGATGAGGTTGCAACTACTACTTCAACAAACTTGCAACCTACTGATCCTCCCAGCTCTTCGTCTATGCCTCCAGTCGATGCCGCACCACCTGCGACAGAAGTGGCCACTCCCTCTATGCATCCTATGGTGACCCGCTCCAAGATCGGAATTTTCAAGCCTAACCCACGGTATGCTAATCTTGCCCTATCATCAATTCCTCTCGAACCGCACACTGTCCAATCGGCTCTTAAGCACTCTGGGTGGACAGCAGTGATGCGTGAGGAATTGGACGCTCTTGCAACAAATAGAACATGGCAGCTTGTTCCACGGTGTCCCTCGATGAATGTCATCGGATGTAAATGGGTCTTCAAGACAAAACTCCATGCGGATGGGTCACTAGATCGACTTAAAGCCCGCCTTGTGGCCAAGGGCTTCCATCAGGAGGAGGGGGTCGACTTTCTTGAGACATTCAGTCCGGTCGTAAAGCCGGGTACTATTCGTATCGTACTCACTATAGCTACTGTTCGACATTGGCCGATTCGTCAATTGGACGTTAAAAACGCTTTCTTACATGGCGACCTCGTAGTACCGGTTTATATGGAGCAACCACCTGGTTTTCGTGACCCGACTTATCCCGATCATGTGTGTTTACTTCGGCGCGCACTGTATGGGCTCAAGCAAGCTCCTCGGGCATGGTTCGACAAATTCAGTGACTTTCTGATTGGTTATGGGTTCGTTTGTAGTATCTTCGATCCATCATTATTTATCTATCGTCATGACAATCATACTATTATTCTACTTCTCTATGTGGATGATATTGTTCTCACAGGTGACTCGCACCAACTTTTAGATCGACTTATTTTTGCTCTTGGTCAGGTTTTTCCTATGAAAGATTTGGGTCCTCTACATTTCTTCTTGGGGATTGAAGTACACCGCTCTTCAAATGGTTTATTTCTCTCACAACAAAAATACGCTTCTGATATCTTAACTCGGGCTTCTATGGAGCAATGCAAGCCCATTGCCACCCCTATGACCTCTAAACCACCTCCACTTAAGGAAGGAGACAAACTATATAGTGACCCCTCGCACTATCGAAGCGTTGTCGGTGCTCTTCAATATCTCACCATTACTCGCCCGGATCTCTCACTCGCGGTCAATGTCGCCTGTCAGCATATGCATGCTCCTACTAATGCCAATTACCAATTAGTAAAGCGTATACTCCGATATTTACGGGGAAGTCTACATCTAGGGCTTCGCATCCTAGCTCGTAGCTTGCTGGACTTATTCGCCTTTGCTGATGCGGACTGGGCAGGATGCAAACTTACGCGTCGATCTACTACAGGTTATTGTTCTTTTCTTGATTCTAATTGTATTTCTTGGTGCGCAAAGAAGCAGCCTACTGTGTCTCGATCCACGGCCGAGGCCGAATACCGGGCCCTCGCCTCAGCAGCTGCTGAACTCACGTGGATCTCGCATATTTTACGTGATATTGGCATTTCTCAACCTCGGCCTTCCCTACTTTTTTCCGACAACATATCTGCTTTGCATCTCACAACTAATCCAGTCTTTCATGCTCGAACCAAGCATATTGAGATCGACTATCACTTTGTGCGGGAAAAGGTTGCCCTCGGTTCTATTATCACTCGTTACGTTCCATCCTCTTTACAACTTGCTGATATTTTTACCAAACCATTGACTCGGGACAGCTTTGTTGGTCTTAGATCCAAACTCGGTCTCTGGTTATCACCAATGCCCAGTTTGCGAGGGAGTATTGAAGCATCAAATCAAACCACATTGAGCCAGTTCAACCAACTTACTAAATCAAAATCAATTCGGAATCAAGAGGACAACCGAACCACACCAAATGATCCAACTGCACCAATCACAACTTGATAGTTTTCGAATTTATAAATTTGTATTCTTGAGAGTGTATGGTTGTAACCTCCTCCACAATATAGGAGTAACCTCCTCCACAATAAGTGTGAGAAGTTCTCCTTTATGTGTATAAGTTTCTCAATCGGACATTAATGAAGTGTGTAAGCTTCCAATTTCTTTATACCAATTTAGTATCCTGTAGTTTCGCACTTTTTTACTTTACTTTCTTATGATTTAAAGTGCATCAATTTAGTACCATGTGGTTTCAATTTTTCTCTTTCGTTGGTTTGTCTGTTAATATTTTGTTAAATTATATACAAAAAATTCAGATACACTATCTAGGTTTATCAAATAGTTACTTTAGTACCCTATAGTTTTAACTTTGTTACTATTTTTTTTCCCTCCGTTAATATTTCGTTAAATTACATACAAAAAACTTCAGATACTCTACCTATATTTATTGAATATTCACTTTCATATTCTTTAGTATTAACTTTGTCACTAATTTAACAAAAAAAATTAGTGAAATGGATAATAAAAAAAGTAAAATGAAACCACATGATACTAATTTGATACACTTTAAATCACAGAGTACAAAAGTGAGAACGTGCGAAACCACAGGGCTAACTTTATACACTTTAAATCACAGAGTACTAAAGTGAGGAAGTGTGAAATTATAAGGGGTTATTTGATTGAATTTTATCCTAATAAAAAACTTATTTGTTCCTGCATTATTTACTATATTTTTTTAACTTTACCGCTTCATCTTATAAAATATTCAAAATGATAAGATAATAACTCACAGTAGTATAGTTTGTAAAAATATATATCTATTGACTAGTTTATCTAATTACAATTTCTCACGGAAAACAAACCATAGGTTAAATTGAACTTTACTTTTTCTTTTATTGCGATCACTCAAATTGATTGCAAAGAAATTACGAGTTAAAGGCCGTGAATTTAAGGGGTGTGAATCAAAACAAAAATTAAAATTTATGGGTCAATTTCAGAGTCGTCTATAGTGGAAAGCTCTCTACAAACTTTTACTTTTCTTTGCTTCATCTTATACAATACACATATACAATTCCCTTGCTTGTTTTGTTTGGTGTTTCTTTCTTTTATATATATATATATATATATATATATATAGTCGGCTGGTATGCTTATGAAAGCACGGAGCCCTCCGTACTTTCAAGTTGTTTTCGATGTTCGGACTTTCGAATTGACGATCGGCTCTGTTAGAGTTGATCTAAAGTATTTGAAGTACCTAGAAAATAAATTTTATGATTTTTCGATATCATTTGCCTAGTCATCGAAGGGACTCAAAATCAATAATTTTAATGACCGTGGTGAGCCGGTTGTAAGTTTAACGGTGTACAAATATCCAAATCACATAAAATTTTGATACAAAATTCTTTATACCATATAAAATAAGATCAATAACTTTGATATAAAATTTTAATGTCATATCATCATATTTTGTAAGATTTTTATTTTCAGTCGTTGATTTTGAGCCACTTCGATCACTAGGCAAATGATATCGAAAAATCGCAAAATTTATTTTCTAGATACTTCAAATAGCTCTTTAATCAAGTCAAATGAGCTTCTGGGGATTTGTTCTCTCGTATTCGAAGTCATCAAACAATCGAAAACAAAGTGGGCACGGAGCCTCTTGTGCTTCCGATACGAATCCTAGGTCGCGAGCACTCTCTCCTCTCTCTCTCTCTCTCTCTCTCTCTCTCTCTCTCTCTCTTCTATTATATATATATACGTATATAATAGAGTTGGACGGCTACTATGTAGTTGCAAATCATTGTTCCTACAATTGTTTAGCCTTTGAATCAACACTTTCATTTATTTCTCAAACCATTGGGATTACTACTATAAAACCCGAGTAGCGCACCACTCAACCTGGGGGGACCACCTAACTCTAACGAATATCATCCCTGACTCTACAATTATTATTCAAGTTAAAAACTTGATAGCAACAAAAACGTTTTTACTTATTAATAGTATTCCGCATTCTATAATATTATATATTAGTATATATACTATATATATATATATATATACCATGATACTATCATTAGTTATATTATATAAAACTAGCTACATACTTATCGATAGCCGGGAGCGGCTCCGCTGCTACCAAGTTGTTCGATGGAATGCGGTTCACAAATCGGTGACGATCAAGCTCGTGACGGTTGACTCTACACTATTGAAAGTATTTAGAAACTAAATTTCATAATTTTTCGATATCATTTACCTATCAAACAAGTAGTCTAAAATTGAACGGCTGAAAATAAAAATCTCATAAAAAATGATGATAAAAGATTTAAATTCAAGATCAGATATACTGATCTTACTCTAAATAGTAAAAAAAATTTTCTATAAAATTTTCATCGCATTTGGATTGTTTTACACCGTTAAACTCACAAACACACCACATCGGCCATGAAAATTATTAATTTTAAGATCTTTTGATCACTAGTCAAATGATGTCGAAAAAATCTGAAATTTAGTTTCCAAATACTTTCAATAGTGTAGATCAAGTCTAACGGAGCCGATCGTCGATTTGGAAGCCGCATCATCGAAAACAACTTGGTAGCACGGAGCGCTCCGTGCTACCGATAGCATAGTAGTCGGACTCTATATATATATAAATATATATGAGTGAGGCTAGAGATGTCAACAGATCGGATTCGGGGTAGATTTTTAAAAACCCGAACCTGAGTCCAAACCTGAGACTCGAACCCGAACCCGACGGATTTTAAAAATCCATATCCAAACCTGAACCCGACCAAAAATCAGAAATCCGAACCCGAACCCGAACCCGAAAATTTGAATCCGAAACAATTATTTCTTTTTTCAATATTTCAAAATATATAATATTAAATCTAAATTTTTAAAATACAAATTCAAATATAACATCAAATTTTTATATATATATATATTATATATAATGCAAAATAAATTCGGGTTCGGATCTGGTTCGGGTTCGGGTCGGGTACAATCAAAATCCATACCCGAATCCATATCCGTTGGGTTTCTATTTTCGATATCCATATCCGAATCCATATCTATATCCATCGGATATATCCATTTTATTTGGGTTCGGGTTCGGATAAAATTTCGGGTATTCATACCCATTGACATCCTAAGTGAGATTACTATGCTTTTGGAAGTACAGAGCCTTTCGTACTTTCAAGTCGTTTTTGATGTTGCGACTTTCGAATCGTCGATCGGCTCTATTAAACTTGATCTAGAGTATTTGAAGTACTTAGAAAATAAATTTTGCGATTTTTCGATATCATTTGCCTAGTGATCGAAGGGGCTCAAAATCAATAATTTTAAAGGCCGTTGTGAGCCGTTTGCAAGTTTAACGGCGTAGAAATATCCAAATCACGTGAAATTTTGATAGAAAATTCTTTATACTATATAAAACAAGATCAATATCTTTGATCTAAAATTTTAATGTCATATTATCATGTTTTGTAAGATTTTTATTTTCAGCCGTTGATTTTGAGCCCCTTAGTTCACTAGGCAAATGATATCGAAAAATTGCAAAATTTATTTTCTAGATACTTCGAATACTCTATATCAAGTTTAACGGAGTCAATCGATGATTCGAAAGTCGCAACATTGAAAACGACCTGGAAGCACGGAAGGCTCCGTGTTTCGAGAAGCATAGTAGCCTTTCTCTCTCTCTCTCTCTCTCTCTCTCTCTCTATCTCTCTCTCTCTCTCTCTATATATATATATATAGTGTGGAGTTACTGTGTTATCGGAAGTATAAAATAGTTGGTGCTTCCGATTTTTTAGTTCTTGGATTAAAAATTCTACGGTTGGAATGATGGCGGTCCTCTTAGGATTGAGTGGTCCCCACTGGTTAATAATATTAATCCAATTGTTAGAAATGATCAATGAGGTTGATCTAGGGGCTAAAAAATCGGAAGCACCAACCACTTTATGCCTCCGACAGTATAGTAACCCTATTCTATATATATATATATATATAGAGTCCGGCTACTATACTTTTATGAGCATTGGCTCCCTTATACTCATAAGTTTTCAGCCCTTAGATTTATTCCATTGATCATTTCCACCGGTTAGATCATACTATTTAACCAACTACCCACTCAACCCTAGGGGACCACTATTATTCTAAGTGGGGACCACCATCATCTTAACCACACATCTTATCAATCAACGGTTAAAAATTTATGAGTACCAGGAGGTCTATACTCATAAAAGTATAGTAGCCCCAGCCTATATATATATATATTATTTTTATTATTATTTATTTTAGATATTTATTTTTTTTATATATATTATATATTATATACTAATAAAGGGGGATTTAAACGAGTAGTGTGGAAAGAAGCAAAGGGGAAAAAGCAACTCTTATAAGCATGTGTGGTGGAATGTTAGTTGGCTCCCCATTTCCTTCTCTTGCCTTACGGGGGGAAGCAATTGGGAGGTGGAGTGCACGTGGGTGTGGTGTTTGGGGTTTGGACCACTTCCATTTTAGGATCTTTTCAGGATTTTCTTTCTTCTTTTTAACTTTTTTTTAAGTTGGTATCTGATTATAATTTAACTGTGCGGAATTCGAATTTGAAATACTGCATATTTTATCGAGTTTCAGTATCTAGGGGTGAGACATTATAATTGCGGGAGTTAAAGTCGACTATTCGTAAGATTTGCTTGTTTGGACTTGATCTTGTTGATTTTACAAGTTATGATAGTGAATAAGTCAGCTTAAACTGAGAACGATTCGATTTGATTGGAAGTTTATGCCAATCCTAATCTCACCACTTTTAAGTGGCCTGATTGTACATCTGAAAACCGTTTTAAGAATTTAGTTTTTCAACTTTTTAAGTTATTTGGTCATTATTTAACTGTTTCGAATTCTTAAACCTATAAAAAATCTCAAAAAAAAAAAAAAACAAGGGGTGAGACATTATAATTGGGCTAGTTAAAGACAATGATTCATAAAGATTGATTACATGGCTTTCATTTGGTTGATTTTATAAATTATGATAAAGAATAAGCCAACTTAAATCCAGAATGATTCAATTTGGTCGGAAGTTGATGCCAGTCCTAATCTGGCCACTTTCGAGTGACCTGATTGTCCATTTGAAAACCCAGCTCGATCCTATTAGTTACCCTATAAGTTACTCAGATCTCGACTCATGCCTCGACTCCATTAACTCGAAATGGCTCATTTATTCCACTTCAATTCCCTTAACACATTAGTTTTATCCGACCAGACCGAAAAATATAGATATCGTAAACGAAGTTGGGTTTCAAATCAGATGACCAGAATCCGATTGAAAAATCCTAACTTTTTAAATTGTTTTTTTGTTAGTTTGAACTCAACAAACTATCACTAAAGCTGTTAGTATCATCTTCTAGTTGACAATTTGATCCTAAAGCTATGTTCCAATCCTAGTTAATTCACATTTCTAGCTAAATTTATTTCTAAATGAAATAAACGAAGCAGATAGTGTGCTACTTATCTCTCAAAAAAACAGAAAAAAAAGAAGCTATGTTACTAGTGAGAGTACATTGTATTTGTTGTTTGAGTACTTCTAGTACCATACCAAATATATATAGTAAGTTGGTTGGAGCGGCTAGACTCTGGTGTTGCTATGTTGCTTGCCCAACATTAAACAGCTAAACAGCCAAACAGTTCGTACCAATAATCAAGCATTAATTATTGAGTGTCCAACAAAAGATTCTCTTAAATATTGCTAATATATTAGCAGTTTTCTATGTCAGCAGATTCGTCACTCGGCCTACTGTTTTGAAATTGCGATGTGATGATCTCTTTGCTTATGACTTACACTTTAATTTTTGATCTCTCACATATATTGCAGATTAACCTCTGTACGTCAAAACAAAATATTTTATTCTTTAGTAAAACAATAATTTTATTAATCTATTATTTTAAATCAGATCAAATAGGATTATAAAGCCACTATACAATAAAAGTTAGAGTTTTTTTTTTTTTCAATGGTTAGGGATTATGGTGTAATCATATGTAAAAATTTAGAGACGGAAGTATTTAAGTCGAAAGTATAGAGACCGAATCGCAATATGGGAATAGAACAGGGGCTACTTATACATTATGCCTTTAAAGGTTGATTGTCCTTCACTCCTAGTACTAACCCACATTACAACCAAATGAGTCCTAAACTAAATAGTCCTTGAGCCACATCATTTGTCAATGCAAATCCCTTGGAGTGTCCTTTCACAAAGAGAGAGAGAGAGAGAGAGAGAGAGAGGATACTTTGGTTTTCAACTTTGAGGCTTATTATGGTGGGGACATGCTAGAGAAATAAAGGACAATTGTCTCTTTGGTTGGTTTAACTATTCTATGGTTGAATCAACCAAGCAATGTTTCATGTAGTTGATGCAGCTAAGCAAAGTTTGGTAGTAACAGGATCTTCAAACCATTGGAAGAAAAAGGTCTAGAAAAATATATGAAGAGGCCAAATGATGCTTTGTTAGGCCTCTTTGGTGTCTTTTTAATTAGACTTCTCGAATAGCTTCTATGTTCAAAAAACAATGGATAGACAGTTGGCTGAAAGCTAAGTTCACCTTCACATTTTGCGAAAATTATTGTTAATGTGTTTTTTTTCCATTGGAAAAAAAAAAAAAAAACAACCACTACTATAAGATATCATACTTACAGTAGCCCTAGCAGAAAAACTTGTCAAATCATTGTACTGTTGTCTTATAGTCTCCTAGATCTGCGATAGCATTCTAAATTTTTGATTGAACGTCGTGTCAGAATTTCTACGCTTAATCATCGTGAAAGGCTGATAGAGTCTCCACAATCATTCACCTTCAAAACTTCAAAAACGTAGGTGAAAGACTGATAGAGTCTCCATAATCATTCACCTTCAAAATTCCAAAAATATAGGTGGAAATCTCAGAGAGAACATAAAGAGAGAAGAAAGAGAAATTCCCAACATCGAGATAAAGGGGTTCATATATACAGATTGTCAAGACCCCATAAAATATCTTGATTCTTACATAGAGATAATAATAAAAATATTTATTAAGATATTTATTAAGATATTTATTAAGAGGTATATTTTTTAACTAATAAAAATTACATTATTTATCTAAAACCTATTAAGATAAATTCTAATCCACATCAACTACAATAAAAATAATGTAAAACGACACTTTTAAATACCGATATATGTCAAAAAAGTGCCGCTGGCTAAATTACTGACACTTTTTAAAAGTGTTGCTATATATGGGGTCGCTATATGTGGGGCCGTCTCGATATTTGGTACTCACTCCTCCAGCGACTTATGGCGGAGGGATATGTGGCGATCGTAATCCTCTACAAGCCCTACGAGATCCTTACAGCCGAACTTCAACCATCGGAACCCTATCTTGTCGGCTGTGGTGGTGAAGGAGGAGAATGGGAAATGGTGATCAATTTTTTCTTTTTTATTTGTAATCGATCGAGTGGGCTGGGTAGAGTTTGTTGATTAGAGTAACTTTTTTTTTTTTTGTTGGATTGAGCTGTTGTAGTGATCTCATGTGGATTCGATTAAATTAGGATGGCCAATGTGGATGTACCACACGATAACATTTTCAGGAATGAACATATTCAAACAGAACTTACAAGTATGCGCCCGTAGGTCTCTCTATTCTTAAAATTTTAGTAATTCTCTTTTAAAGATAGCTCACAACTTATATATTATACTCGCTATCTAATAGCGGTGTTGAGATTTAAATAGAAACCATATTTGGACAGAATTTTAAGATTCGAGGCTGAAATGCATGACATAGATTACTAAATTGTCTCAATAAGACCTCGCTAAGGGGTTCCTCTACAAAATCACACTCATTTTATGGCCCTTCTTGCTAACCTTTGTTGAAGCATCTTTAATAGCAAGATGAGTCACACTCCAACATGAAGCATCTTTTTCACAAGCGTTTGGATTCTCTTTTGTGTGACTCATATTATATGATTTACAAGTTTGGAAGAATCCTTAAACCTTATCCTTGGAAGGTAACATTTTTTGGACATTCCTTTTCTTTTTCACTAATAAAAAGAATTTAAAAGAGAGAGAGAGAGAATATGCAATGAACTTTTTATAGTGATGGTCATTGCAAATTAGGAACATTTGTTCCCTCCATTACCTAGTTTACCTAATTTTTCTTCAGTAAAAATATATAAAATTTATATAAGCTATGCCTCAATTTGATCCAATTCTAACTTCTTAAATTATTTTTTTTCAATTAGTTAATAACTTTTTCAACTCATAATTCCAATGTACCATTTATTTTATCAAGTACAATTAGCGCATCTCATGTTATTCTTATATCTGTATTTTCATTAAGAGTGTGTGTTTGGTTATTAGAAGTCACAACCACAAAAGTCTCTGAGATTTGTTCATACGCATGAAGTCCATGTTGTCCCCTCTCTACGCGATGTGGCGCGTTAGGACGGGTCCCAACAAGGTGAAGCCTCGTTACCTTTTCCAAACATATGTGCCATTTACTTTAATGAACCATGAGAGTTCAGCCGCTCACTTTCATGTTATCAAACATACTTTGAAGCAAACAACGCACCAAAATTTTAAAATCGAAGAATCATCGAATGACTCCAATCAAAGAAATAAAAAAATTAGTTACCAAATTCAAAACTTGTGGAGGTTCGAATTTTGGATCAAATTAAGCATACTAAATTCAAATAAGTTGTATTTAAAAAAAAAAGGGCTATACCAATATAGGGTCCCATTTTGTAAAGGCCCAAATTTTACATTTTTTGGGCCTACCAATTTCACAAAATGTTGGGCTTAGCCCAGGGCTCAATATTTTGGGCCGTAATTGGTCCTGAACTTTTGTTAAGCCCAAACCTTTGATACTTGCTTGGTATTTAGGTACAATAAATTGCAAATTAGATAAGTTGATAATTTTGGTAATGGTTATATTTCTATAATCTTTTGCAAAATTTGTGGTCATAATTTCTTTTTATTTTTGAATGGTAAAACTCATAGTGGTTCGCTGTGAGGTATTAAAGGGATTGAAAAGATATATATATATATATATATATATATATATTGGTGCTTGTAAATTTTTTACCGTTAGATCTACCATTTTGATCATTTCCACATGTTAGATCATACTATTCAACCAACCACTCACTCAATCCTAGAAGTCCCACATCATCCTAACCACATCTCTTAATTCAATGGTAAAAAATTTACGAGCACCAACAACTTTGTACTTTTAAAAGTATAGGAACTCAATTTTATATATATATATATATATACTATGAACTCGTATCCCCACATAACCACTATCTGAATGATCAATGATCAACACAAAGGATGAATTTTATCCGAATTTTACCCGTGGATCACCTCCCTCTCAAGCGGTCCTCATGGACCGCGTGCAATCATTGTCTCCCAAAGCTGCGCTATTTTTACTGTTCCACTTCCACATGATTTCCGCGGACGGCGTCGGGCGAGACGGGATCTGCCGCCGCGGCCCTCTTGCTCCCGGCGCCGGCTTAGGCAGCAGAGGAGGAGGACGACGGACGAGTTCGGCGATGACGCGACCCGCGAGTCCGCGACCGCGAGCGCCAGCGACATTTTTTTGGGCGAATAGTTCGCGAATCGCGAATAATTCGCGAATAATTTTTTTTGACGAAAAAAATAAGTTTTTGTTTAAATTTTTTAAAAAAATACAAAAACGGCCGTTTAATTCGCATTTTCAAAAATCCGCGAATAATTCGCGAATTGTTCGCGAATTAACTAACTAGGCATGAGAGCGAGTATGCATGTTTGTCACGTAGGGGTGGCAATTCAGCTCGCTGTTCGCGAACCAGCTCATGTTCGGCTCAAAATGAGCTCGAGATCGATTGCTCTTTTAGTAAACAAGCCGAGCACGAGCTGGGGTCAACTTACTTGTGTTCGTTCAACTCTATAATTAAATAAATAATTATATATAATATATATTTTTATTATTTAAATTTTAGCAAAATAATAAAATATAAATGCGAGCTTAATTATAAAAGACTGATTTATATGTAAAGTTTCAACTATTAGATAAAAGTCTAATAGTTAAGGATTTATAAATTTATTTTATATATATTTAATCTAATTTTTTTTTAATTATTGTTCGTTAGCCAGCTCGTAAGTCAGCTCCGTGTTCGGTCGGTAATAAACGAGCCGAACCGGAGCCTGAATTTTTCAGCTCGATACTTTAACGAGCCAGCTCGTGTTCGGCTCGTTTAATAAACGAGCTGAACACGAGCCGACCCTAGCTCGCTCTTGTTCGGCTCGTTTACACCCTATTGTCACGTGAGAATTGCTAGTTTCACATACTACTTGCATGTTGCAGCTTAATTAATTACTCCCACTATTTGTACTCCGTAACAAATACACAACACTAATTAAAAACCACTTAACACGTGTATATACTAATCCTAAACCATTGCAATTATTAGTTTTTTTATTCTTTTTGTAGTTTTCTAAAATCTTTTTGATGTTCTTTCATAACTTTGAGCTTTAAATGCAAAGTTATGTATTGTTATAATTGTGTTAATGTGTTATAAAACCCATGCTTTTCTATAATATGGCCACTAGACTCCACCCTCCCCTTCTCAAGCATGCTTGAGGAGCCAAATTTGCTTCTATAGAGAGAGAGAGAGAGAGAGAGAGAGAGAGAGAGAGAGAGAGAGAGAGAGAGAGATGGGTGTGCTCTCCTTGCACCATCCATGGGCCTTCTCCTTTGGTATCCTAGGTATACATACCAAGCATAGATCTTCTTTTCTTTTTTCTTTTTTCTTTTTTAAGTTCTTGTGTACTTAGTAGAATTTGTTTCTTGGTCTTTGTTTTGAACTTAATAGCTCATGTTTTCTCCTTCCTGAAACTTCTTTCTTTGTTGTAATACTTTTTTAGGAGAATTACCTCTTATTAGTATGCAAATAATTAATGGAGGAGGGTGCATTTTGAATGCAAGGAGAATATTGGTGCACAGCTTGATGTTGAATTAAGTGGCCACCTATACTAACTAAGCACATATATAATCATACAAAACTTTCCTAATTTGGATATTTTTAGGTTCTTAATTATGGTCTATGAGGATACTTTTCCCCCTACCTTGGATAAGTTCATTTCAAACTTTTCCTTGTGTGAGTATAATCATTATAATATATATATTCATGAGTGTCCTTGTTGGCCATTTAGTGGTTGTCTCAAAAATCAATACTAAGCCAATTAATTAATTAAATGTTGGCTCAAAAGATTCGCCTTTTCATTAAGAATCTAAAGGTTACTTTGTATGATGCGTTCAATAAAACCATATTAATCTAACACAAGAAATTGCAGAGTGTACATATGATTCATTTAGTCTTTATATGCGACTATCTAATTATAATTACTAATTAATTACTTCTTATGAATTGTAGGCAATATCATCTCATTCATGGTGTATCTTGCCCCAGTGTAAGGACTCTCTCTCTCTCTCTCCATTTTGTTTTTGAATGTTATGTTTACTACATAAATAATCGATCGATCATTCTCCATTATTATATATCACTACAACAAAATTGCCTTTTAGCGGCAATTATCTCATAAATTAGCAGCAATTATCTCATAATTTTGTTGTAGTGTTAGCTTAAGCTTTCAAAGTAATCAATTGCTTGGCATGTTAACATAATGAGAGAACTTGCTTTAAATGCAAATGGCAGGCCGACATTTTACCGTATTTACGAGAGGAAATCAACTGAAGGATTTCAATCTGTGCCTTACGTGGTTGCGCTCTTCAGTGCTATGTTATGGATATATTACGCATTCCTTAAAGCAAATGCTTATCTCCTTATCACCATTAACTCAATCGGATGCCTCATCGAGACCGTATACATAGTCATGTATCTCATTTATGCACCCAAGAGTGCAAAGGTAAGAGCATTAATATGGCTCATTATTTTCATTTTTATGTTATTTATTCATAAATTTTCTTATTGAAGATAATATATATATTGTATATTGCAGATTTTTACTGCCAAAATTCTTCTACTTATGAACGTCGGAATTTTCGGTTCGATTCTTCTTCTCACTCTTCTACTATGTAAAGGCGCGAACCGAGTTATTATTCTTGGATGGGTTTGTGTTGGCTTCTCGATAAGCGTCTTTGTCGCACCCCTAAGTATCATTGTGAGTACAACAAATAATTTTAGTTAGGACATGCAACCAAAACGTTTTGCTTTCTAAAATTTTAACTTAACAAGAATTAATTTCAATTTAACTAATTTAATTTTTGTGTTTACTATATATTTCTTATTAATAGAGGCTCGTTATTCGGACGAAAAGCGTGGAGTTCATGCCTTTGTCACTCTCATTCTTCCTCACATTGGCCGCGGTTGTTTGGTTCGCTTATGGCCTACTAATAAAGGACAAATTTGTTGCGGTAATTACGTAATTTCCATCCACTTAGCTCATTTTACTCAATTTTGTCCTTGCTAACAATTTTATTTATTTTTTTTTATTATTCATTGTGTTATTTCTTGCTCTTCTTGCTCATGTACATAGCTTCCAAATGTGCTGGGCTTTCTCTTTGGTATGATCCAAATGGTGCTCTACATAACCTACAAGGATGTGAAACCGGTCGCGAAACCGATCACGCAAGAGCACAAGTTGCCCGAGCACATTGTGGCGATCGTGAAGGTAGATGCGACGAGGGGGAGGGGGTCGTCGAAACCGCCACATGCCGACAAGGAAGAGAAAGGGAACAAAATAAGAGGATGATAAGGCAGGCATGAAAGGTGGCCAAGAGGGAGTTGAAATGGGACCATGTTGAGGTTTGATAGCTCATGCAACTCTCATGGGAATGAGACTCACTTGGACATGTGGTTAGTTAATTAACTATATCATAATGATTTAAATAAAACCCTAACCTTAATTGGTTGGACTTATGCATGCATGTAAAATAAGTGAGTGTATGAGAGAGAGAGAGAGAGAGAGAGAGAGAGAGAGGGAAAATCCTTTTTTTCCCCTCATTTTATGCTTATGTCCAAAGTGCTTGTGGAGGGGAAGGATTAATTATGGGCTGTGCCCTTAGGGGCTGTTTGGTTGTACGTATTTGCAACTGCAGTGCAGTTGCAAATGCGTGCAGCCATAATTCTTTTGTTTGGTTTAGTGTAGTTGAGTTCAACTGCTGCAGTTCCAACTGCACAAGAAGGCCCAAATGCTGCAGTTGGAACTACATCCAAATTGATCGTAGTTCCAACTGCAGCAGTTAGTGAGGGATAGGATCACCCACAAATTATTAATAATAAATAAATAAATAAATAGCTAAATAAATAAATAATATATGTATATAGGTAAATAAAAATACTTATAAATAAACTCATACTAATAAAATTTTTTAGACAATACAAGCTTTGTGCAAAAAATTAATTTTTTTAAATTTATTTTATTTAAAATATAAATATAGNACGTCAACGTTTACGACGTCAATATTGATGTGGATCAGACAAACCAAAATGCGTCAACGTTGACGACGTCAATGTAAAGAAGACAAACCATTATACTTCGACTATCAACATAAATACTTAAAACAGTGGAGAAGTCTATCTCACCACTCCAATGGAAGTGATTTGTATTTTATTAACATATTTAAATAATTAATAAATTTAAATGATAAATATTTATTTATTCATCTATATATATTATAAAAATATAAAAAGTTATTAAGAAGTTGAATAATTAGCTGTGTAAATTTTAAAAATTAAATAAATGGATATATGTATATAATAAATAAATAAATCGATAAATAAATGTATTTCCAACTACACTGTTTCTGCAACTACATCCAACCAAACGGCCCCTTAGTTTGATCCTTAATTTGCATGCATAATTCATGGATTTAATAAAGCAAGAGCACTTGAGAGCTTTTGTACAACATTTAATCTCGAGCGGTGCTAAATCTACAACCAACTATTGATTGTAATTAATCTTACAGTTTGTCCATTCATGCAAAAACCAATTAATTCTCACTAGTTATATCATTTTTCCTTTTTTGAATTACAATCGAAGAAATTAAAGGTTGTATAATTTACGGGAGTAGGATTACAACCCTTAGATTAAGAGTTAAAATTCTACAATCTATTTTGAATTGTAGACTCAACATTTCTCTATTTACATAGAGCGCTCGACGCAGATCCTCTAAGAAAATTGGTGTGCACAATATTTCAACGCACCAGTTGATCTAACCATTTCTCAAATGGAAGAATAAATCTCAACTACTTAATTACGAACTTTAATCTCGAGCGGCTTAAAAATATAGATATTTTTCATTATAAAATTACTAAGTCATCTTTTCTCTTATAAAATAACTAATTAATTTGAGTTTAGTAAAACATTTAGAAATTTTTTCAGGGTCGAAAACTATAGATACATAAAAGTTTAGATTAAAAAGTATTTAAGTAAGAACCTATGCAGGCCGATCCCATTACATGAATATTGGGTTTGTTTTTGATCCTAATCTAATCCGAATTAAAGGGGTTGTTTGGTTGCATGTAGATGTAATTGTGCTGCAGTTGTAATTACATATAGATTTAAATTTGGTGTTTGATTTAATGCATTTAGATTCAAGTGTTGTAGTTAATTAGAACCGTATGAGTAGGTCCAATTGCAGTAGTTGAAACTGCACCGAAATTAATTGCACTTTCAACTAGAGCATGTGGGGAGAGTAGCTTTAAACAAATTAAAGATGAATTTACCTCTCTAATTACTTTTTAAACAGATTTTTTTTTTCTTTTCTCCATGTGGGGAAGTTTCACTACCGCATATATAAATTAGAATATTAAAAATGCACTTCTCAACTGCTTGTGACTAATTAAATAAAGAGTAGAGCTACTATGCTATCGGAAGCATAAAGTAGTTGGTGCTTCCGATTTTTTAGCGCTTAGATCAACCCCATTGATCATTTCTAACCATTTGATTAATATTATTAACCAATGGAGACCACTCAAACTTAGGGGGACCACTCAACCCTAAGGGGACTGCGATCATCCCAACCGTAGAATTTTTGATCCAAGAGCTAAAAAATCGGAAGCACAAATTACTTTATGCTTCCGATAGCATAGTAGCTCTACACTTAAAATAAATTATTTTTACTTGCAATACTTTATATACATCAACCAAATAAGATACATGTAGTTATAACTGCAATATTTTTAACTGTATATATATATATCTCAACCTACACTGTATTTCTAGTTTCATCTCCATATAGTTTTAGCAATAATTTATTAGTATACACTAAAGCAACTCATTGTCACATTTTATAGCATATGCTTCTTCGTTCAATGTTGAGATCTATCTAACTCTATTAGGCACAACAGAGTTAAGGCAAAAAAGCATGTAGTAATATACTTCTTCATTTTCCACTAGGGCCACAAAAAATATAGATAGAGAATATAATTTCTCATTTTTTTGATGGAATTACAGAAGATATATCATAACGAACTCTGTGTCATATGCACAAGATAATGTTATGTGCAAAAATAAATTAAATATTTTTTCCTCATATTTTTTTCACTGTAGATTATGCAAAAGTACCATTCCAATTCTGATTTTCGGATAAAATAGAAATTTCCAATCACCCCTCTTTTTTATTCCGGCTTAAGAGGTCGGGATAGGAGTTGAATCCGGACAGAATAAATATATTATAGTACGATAAGTACAGTACTGCCGAGGGGTTGTTTTATTTTTTGGTTCCTTTTTCTGTTAATTAAGATCCGGTTTGGTCCAAATCCGTAAAGACCAATTCATTCGAACCCAAGTTACCCAACACCGAAAAGCCAACGGAATACGGATCGGATGGACTAATTAGTACTTTAGCGGGTTCGAATCCACATCGTATATTGACCCGAATTTGAGCCAGGCCCAACTGGGCCGCTTCATTTGATAATCTCACCCCGCTCACCTCTCTCTCTCTCTCTCTCTCAAGGGTATGAAGCTCACCGGGCCCCCGACGCGGCGGCGGAGGCGGCGCCGCCTCCCTCTCACCCTATTCCTCATCCTCCTCCTCCTCGTCAGCGCCGCCTCCCTCGCGCTCCTCCTCCTCCTCCGGATCTCCGGCGATGCCTCAGGCGACGCCGCCGAGAAGCCGATCGACCGCGCCGAGCCCCGGCTCACCCGCCGATACGATCTCTCCGCAGCTCCAAAGGTGGCGGAGGAGGAGGAGGGAGAGGACGACGATGGCGGCGGAGGAGCAGGAGAGGAGGCGGAGGAGGAGGTGAAGGAGGAGGAGGAGGGAGGGGGAGGGAGGCGATCGTGCGCGACCGTGGAGGAGATGGGGGAGGCGTTCGCAGGGGGATCAGAGAAGGAGAGCTTGCGGATCAGGGAGCTCATCAGGCGCCACTTCGATCTCCACGGTGCGTTAAATTATGATACTAATCAATACGCGCGTAACGAATCAATTGTAGTTTTAGTTCAATTTTTGATCGGTTTGATGCTTAGCTATAGTATGCAAGAGCGATCTACAGGAGATTAAGGTATATAGCAGTAGGAATCGAATGTTGGCTCTAGGGTTGCATGAAAAGATGAAAGTAAGGGACTCATGGTGAATTTAGCCGGGAACATAGCCATTAAATGATTGCTTGGTATGAGTATCGAATCCATCTCTTACTTATAGGGATGTTGACTGAGTCAGGGTTTTGAGGTGGCAAAGATAAACATGTGAATTCATACAAGGCAACTTGCCATGTCTCTTTGAGATGTGGAAAATATTGTTTAATAATTTGTCGAAAAACAACACAACAGTTAATTTCTTTTTTCTGAAAGATTAATGGTAATTTTATCAAATCCGCTCACTGAAGATTCACGAATTCATGCACTCATTTTTCATTCCTTAATCCGAAAGTGGTTGACAATGAAATGTCCCGGAGGTCTGATATTGATAAGTTACATGTGAATTCACAGACTGCTGCAAGTTGTCATTGGCATTAGTTGGTTTATTACTTCCTTCATCCCCTGAATTTTGAATTATATTACATTACTAGGTAAATTTCTGCATTGGAAAACTCGTAATTGTCAAATGCTTCTTCCGTTATACTTCTATTTCATGCTAGTCTATTCGTTGTATCTGTTATTACCGTAAGATAGACAAAAGCCATAAACTTCAAGCCGAGTTGTCCTGCCAAGATAGAACGTAATATAACTTTGGCAAACAAATCGAGTCCCAAGCCTACAGCTCAGATGCTTGACATGAGTTTTGCCACCAATTTCATGGAAGTTCAGGCTTTCTTTGACTTTAAAAGGGTGGAAGTTTTCGATATGTCTATCACATGAAACAATGGTCTACTTTTGAGTAGAGTAAAATGTCATTCGTGAAGAAGGTGCCGTGGTTCGACGTTTACTTGTTTAATTAAATTGCCAGGAACTGCCAGAGTTCGAGAGCTTCCACCTCACCAGTTTTGCAAACAAGGCTTTGTGATAGGGAAAGCATCAGAAGCGGGATTTGGAAATGAAATGTACAAGATTTTATCGGCAGCAGCCTTGAGTGTTATTTTAAATCGGTCCTTAATCATCGGCCAAACCAGGCATATCACTTCTCTCTCATGCTGCATTTGTTCTCTGGATATGGATGTCTCAATATTAGTGCTTCTGGGGCGCTGAAAATTTTTAAGGACTGAATTACTTTCTTGTTTTTGTGAAGCGCTCGTGTGGTTAGCAGTCAATACAAAAAGACTTGGCAGTAATACTTTTTGTTAGAATGTATTCTCATAACGAAACATGTTTGACGCTGATGATTGAATTTTGTTTCCAAAAAGTTACAATATACTGGGAAAAATAATATCTTCTTGAAGCAAATTTTCTCTTCTTTTCCTTCTGCAGGGGATTATATCCTTTCGGGGAGTACATTTCATACAGCAACCTGTCATTTACCCTGAGTGAAGTCAAGCATTTATGGAGAAAGAATGACTGTGCTGGTAAGTTTGGCAGAAATTTGAAAATGAGAGTGGACAATTTTGAAAATCCAGCGAAAACCAATGTTCTCTGCAGTGATTGGAATTCTTGGAAGCAGCCCATCATCTGGTAAGTCTGATTACATAATGCATATATTTGTGAATAGAAAGCTTGAATAATTAATAATGGACATTTATACATTTGTAAACAGTTTCTAATTTTTATTAAGAAATGTAGCTTCTGCTGTAATGGAGAAATTTGGGAAAGATAGCTGGCTCGATATTTTGTTGAATTGCACAAATCATCTTCTTTGACTGACAATGCCAGGTTCCAAGGTACAACAGATGCAGTTGGAATCCAGTTTTTTTTGAAAAATATCAATCCTGGAATGAGGAATTCAGCTTCAATTCTTTTTGGACCGCCGGACTCTCTCCAATCAAGACCTAATGTGTTTGGCGAGCTGATGCGGGCTATCATATCTCCTTCTCAAGCAATAAAAGAAGCTGTTGATTGGGTTTTAAATGGTGCAGATCCAGACATCTCGTTGCACATGCGCATGCTAACCAACAGGTAATTAGCCTCCCTAGATATGTGTGTCTACCTGTATGCGTACGTGTGTAGGCCATTCAGTTCAAACCAAATCACTAAACTGAATGGTTTGGATTTGGAATTGAGAACCGAATAAAGTGAATTTATTAATTAAATAAGTTTATTATTGTTTGATACATGTTAACTGTTAGATAAGATGAAACAATTGCAATGCTTAACCACTACTACCATGAGATCGAAACTATGATGGGATAAGATAAATTGAACTTATATCTGTAATGCAATAGCTTGATTGGTAATAGCGGGAGTAGGATTCCCCATCCAAACCTAATAAATCAAGCCAACCAAACTGAAATAGTTCCCTTTCTTTTGGTTTGGCTCATCCCCTCATGCATAGGATTGGTTCAGTTCGGTTTGCGCGCACACACACACACATGCACACGGAAGACCCAAAAAAAAGAAAAAAAAGAGGAAAAAGTAAAGGGAACTGAACCAACCACCCGAACCTTCCCTATGTGTGTGCATGAATCTTTCTAGTGTAGAAAACAAATTTTTTTTTATTAAACATTAGTTTTAGTTTTGTTAGAAATTACCTATATGTTTCTGTTCACCCCTTATAACAGAGGAAAGACAATGTGGCACAAACTAATAATGAGGTTTTTATAGAATTACCTATATGTTTCGGTTCACCCCTTATAATGGAGGAAAGAAAATATGGCACAAAGTAATACTGAGGAATTAGGCTACATTTCTGGTATAGAATTCTGTAGAAACGATGTTCTTTTGACTACATCAGATCACGGAAATTTCGTATCAAATTTAAGTATGATTAACTTATCTAAATTCTCTGACTATATTTGAAGATACTTCTTTATATGGTTTAAGGTCCATACGGGCGATAAAAGCAGCCGTTCAGTGCATTAAGAGAGCTCTAAATAGTATTCAACATCCTAGTACAAGACCTCAGATTGTTCTGGTTTCAGATACACCTTCATTTATTAAGGAGATCACACCATTCCTTACTGAATTTGCAGAGGTAGATGATGGTAAATAATAGATTGTTATTATCTTTTCTTCTTCTTTTTTTCCTTTGATGCATGGTTAAGTTGTTTTCTTTTTTTTTTTCTATTCTCTTTTTTTTTTTTTTCTTTTTGTCAGGTGCTTCATTTTGATTACAAGGTATTTGAAGGGAATATTTCTCTTGGGAGAATAAGTAGCCAAAACCAGGTATGCATTTTTATTCTGTAACATGCTGATACAATCAGGAGCCGACAAAACTCAACCATTTTCACTTAAATCAAATTCCTACCATATTTACACCTTAATGTCCTGAACACCTCGTCAAGCGTTATTGGCTTTCCTACTCCTTGGTTCTCTTTTCATAATTTTGTACTGTGAACAAATCGAAAAACCGAGTTATTTCTTTCTTCTTCCAGCCCTTGGATTTTAGAGTGAAGGACTGGGGACCAGCACCAAGATGGGTCGCTTTCGTGGATTTCTTCTTGGCATCGCGTGCCAAGCATGCTGTCGTTTCTGGAGCCCATCGCCGCGTGGGAACAACCTACGCCCAACTTACCGCCGCACTGGCTGCAGCCAATCGGCATGGTACTACTGCATTTTACCCCCTTTTTTAAATCTCAATCCCTTGGGCATGCACTATTTGTTGGTCGGAGAAAAGGGGGGTTAATTGTGTTGCTTATTTTGCCAAACGCGACACATTGATGAGGAAAAGAGTTAATCTAAGAACTCCAGTTCACAGTTTCAGGAAAAACCGTAGAATTTTAGTAACCATTCCTTCATTCCTAGTTTTCCCTGTGTTGTTACAGGTATCTGTTGCCACTACAGTTATTTATTTTATAAATTATAAATGAGTTTCTCTTCATTCGCGATTATCCGACAATAACAAGACCACGGATTGATTTTTTTTTTTTTTTCCTGACCAAAGCTGCTTTTGGTAGGCAAACTAATGACCAATACTTTCTGATCCACCAGGTGAAGAACACCCTTCTGTCTCCAGCGTCACCTTCCTCAGCAGCTTCCAGAGCAACCTCTTGACCGATGGTTTGGCGAACCAGATTGGGTGGGGTCACATCTGGAACCGATTTGCCGGACCGCTGAGCTGCCGCCGCCAGCCACACCAATGCGCGCTCACGCCGCTTCTCCCCCCTGCATGGTGGGACGCGAAGTGGCAGAGCCCAATCCCACGTGACGTGCGGAGGTTAATGGCTTACGGCGTGCGGCTTACAGAGACCGGCGATGTCGTCGAGAGCACCCTTCGGGATTTTTGTAGATCGAGGAAAGAACATGTAAAAACGCTTCATATTTTAGGGCAATGCACGGGCTCGAAGTGTTCGTGAAGCGCGACGATTTGTTCAAACAGAAACCATTTATAATCATACTCAATTTTGCTCTATTTTTCTCTGAAATCTTTCTAAATTCAGGTTTTCTTTTCTTTTTTGCTTTTCATTTTTTCATCAGTGAACATAGTTGCATCACCTCTTAACAGGAAGTCAAGTTTTTTTTTTTTTTTTTGGGTTTTGAGAGAGAAGGGTAGTATATTACTCGCTTCATTTATTTCTTTAGAAATAAAATTTAGTTCGAAATGTGTATCAACTAAAATTCGAATTTGAGACCTCGGATGCTAATAATTAAGTCATTTGCCATTTGTGTCAGGGACGATCAGTAGCAGAAAGTCAAAGTTAATAGTTCATAAAAGCTTCCATACTTGCAGAATGTATTGATATTCGGTGACTTAAATTCAAACAAAAAAAGTAAGGGAAATTTAGCTTCAATGTAGTTCAACTTTCAGAAAAATAAACTAGTGTGTAGAAATTAATTCTTTTACGAATAAAACAACTTATAGTGATGCCCTTGATTTGGACACAAATTTAGTTTTTCCAAATGCTAAATTACAAAATACCGTCGCGCACTTTGCTTTAGTCTCAATTATCTCCGCCATTACAAATTGTATCAATTACCATCTTGCACTTTGTTATTGTGTCACATATATCCAAATTTTGAAATAATTGTCGAATTTATTGTAAATATTTTGTCATTTAGCCTTTTTCTTTGCACTAGGGTATAGAGGGGTGAACCCCACATTTCCCTTGGAAAGCACACAAGATGTTACAAAGAACTCTTAACTTCGTGAATTCACCTTAGGATTCGCGTTCATAAACAAAGTACTTAAAATTTTGTATTAATATACGGTTGACTTTAAGGAACCAACCTCTTCATTTGCACTTTCACACTTTGCATGCTCCACGAGAGAGAGAGAGAGAGAGAGAGAGAGAGATATGTCGACGTTTTCTTTAAGAACTTTTGTCGTATGTAGGTGTTATGCTTGCATTCTCCAATATTTCAGATGAAATTGAAAAAACTATCGAGTTCTATTTGATCTCAGAACAACATATCATGTTATTGACACAGATATTTTTTATATATGATTAGAAGTTCATAGTTTGATTTTTATTGCTTGAAACATATTTGTATATATAATTTGATAGGATTAGTATCTGTTAGCTACCTAATTATTTATCTCATTCTAAAATAATAACTTGGTCCTCGAATATAATATTACATTCTACAAATTTGAACAAACTCTCCGTAGATCAAATACTGCATAATTTTTAACTAAATAAAAATAATATATCAAATAAAATACTCATGTATATATCCAAACCGAATTTTCGAAAACGTCAAAACTAATGTCCCCTCAAAGCATTAGATCAATGTGATCATCCCCAAAATCACGTGTTAACTAAATAACTAAGTAAATAAAACGGGCAAGTGAAGTGCGAACCTTGTTTTATGCTCTTTGTTTTTATATGAGGAGACTTTGGAGGAGGTCAAATTAAAAATCCTAGTTAAATACAATAGAAGAAATTAACAATTTATTGAAGTAGTCGGCGCCGGGATCCCCGAAGCAAAGCAAGGATATGTAAAGAATACGGCAACGTATTCACAAGCGGCCAGCGAGAAAACGACAGGGAGATGGAGACGACGCGTTTTGCTGTCAGTCAACTGCTGTAACGTCAGCAAAGGCAAAGCCTCGGGAAGACGCGCCGTCATGTCGGCCTCCTGTCTTCCCCAACTTTTCCTATTTCTTGACGGCATGATGTATATGATGGCGACTGTCTGCACCCAACAAAGTGAAAGCGACCGTCCAATCCCCAGCAAAAGTAGTTTCTTGTAATATTTTATTTCTTCCAAAGATCGAGATTTATTGACTCGGTCTTATTAAATCATTTTTAATATAAAAAAAAAAAAAAATGGAGGATGGGATCCCGCATGCTGAGTGGACGATGAGTAACCATACCATGTCGCCGAAAATATAAATGATACATTTTAAATAGTAGGATACTAAAGTGAGATAATGCGCAATCATATGAATGGTATTTAAAGTTTACTGAAATATAAATTTTGCTGCTAAAGCCGTGAGAAAGAAACCCTGACAAAGTGGCGATTGTTCGGATGGACGTCAAGAGAGAGGATGGGACCACCGACTCACGACGATACTCAAACGGTCTTGACCTAGCCCAGCGGCCGACTCCCAAAATGTCGATCCAAGCTCGGATCCGAATCAGAGCCAAATATCGGAGCTATCTCTGAAGGTCTGGCCTATTTTCAAGTTGAGAAAAATCCGATCGGACTATTCCCTCTTCGATCAGCGCTTGAGACGAAGTTAAATCCGCTTTCAACCCAAAAGACACCGGCGGATGGAAGGAGAACTTCTGCCGACAACAATGACAAAACATCATACAAATGTACATGTGGAGCTAATCATAAATACTTTCGCAGACTGGTAGAATTAACAGTTGATGATCAAAATGGCAACCTGAGAAGGAGAGTGAATTAGATTTTTCAAAATAAAAATGCGATAAAGGCAAATCAATAAACCACAAATAAAGAAAACTGAGTTAAAGAAAAGCAAACACAAAGAAAGGACACGATCAATTTGTTATGGGGTCGGGTTTTATCTACGTCCCGCCAAATCATCAACACCAGCGAACTTTGCATCTCCACTAGAGGATGTTTTTATGGACATGCACCAAGTCTTTATACCAAATTGTTCTTTCTTGATAAGGAGATCTCAAAACACAATGCTTTTCCTCCTTATAAGATTTATCTCACTATAAAGTTCACTAAATTAAGTTTAAAAAGAGAGTAGTGATTTAAGAGTTTTGTATTACGATAATTTCAAGCTCAGCAATCCATTGAAGCACCAAAGCCCTCCATTTATAGCTAAAATTCAAAATCTAACCGTTATCCAAACGAATTCCGAGCGCCCGCTTTTATAATGATTTCACGCCAACGGATCGTTCCATTGAGTCAATGGAGTTTCGGCACCCGGAGAAACTTTCAGGTTTTCGAATCTGGCGACCTAATCTGTCAATTGCACTACACAGAAATGTTTGCATGCAACCTTTGAGTTTCGAGCGTCCCGAACAACTTTATGATGTTCAAAATAGCCGAAGTCATGATTCATCCTCTAAACAGAAAGCTAAACAAGCAACAGTACTTCAATCCAAATACAAATTCAGCCTTTCGGATGCCCAGAACCACTTTCGGATGCACTAGAGGCAGTTTGAATGCCCACATCACAGAGTCCAAGCCTTAACTCGTTTCCGAACTCTACCAAAACACTTTCGGGCATCCGGACCTACGTCTGAAACACAATTTTCTACTGAATTTTGATTGTAAAGAGTTTTGATGTCTTTGGATTTTGATAAATAGAGTTTTGGCATCTTCTTTTAGCACATATTTAAGTCATGTACCATTTTAGTTCTTGTGTGCTTTTAATAATCAATATTTTCAACTTAGTTCAGATTTTCTCAACTCTAAACATAAATTAAATTACAACTTTAAGCTCTAAATTGATCAAATAAAAGTTTCTTGACCTTGTAAGCATAAATAGCTTCAATAAGGTTGACACTCTTCTTTTTTGCGCTTGATCTTCTTGAGATCTTTCATTTGGAGAGTTCTCTAAATAAAAACTCAAGATAAATTATTAGTTTTAAAATCACTATTATTTATAATCATCAAAATGCAAAGCAAATTAGGTCCACCAAGTCAACAAATTAAATGCTAAAATTAGAATTTCATAGGATTGGATATAATATACAAGGGCCTTTTCTATGTGCCCCTTACTACTATTGAAAATTTTTAAATTCACTTCTCAATATCCAAAGTATTCATGTAAAGCTCAATTCCATTAGTAAACCCTCGAGGGAAAGAAAATATTTGAAGTAATTTTGTGAAATCCATAAAAGTGTTTTGAAAAAAATATTTGTACATATTATAAAAATTGTTTACTAAAAAAAATTAATATATTATAATAATACATATTACTTGTACTTAAATATTATAATAAATTACTTTTATTAAATATATAATAAATAATTTTTATTAAATTATATTTTATATCAAATTCAACTATCACTTTTTTCATTATCCTCTATTATTCTAAAATTAATTAAACACAATTTTAATTATTCTTGAAATAGTAGCATTACAAACTAAATACAATTTTACTCTTATTCCTAATTTTTCGGAAATAGTAAGTTATTCGTGGATAAAAAAAATTATCTCAATGTACGTTATCTCCGAACCAAAGGGGGCCTGAGGGTACATCAAAAATTTCCAATTCTTTTTTGACAATTAGATTTAATTAAGACAAGTTAATGATAGAAAAATGCAAATTAAAAAAAAATAGTTGAGATAGTAATTCCACACTCTGACACAGTACAGGAGTCGGGAAGATCTTCATACATATTTATTATTATTATTTTTTACTCTCCCTTGTTTTTAAATATATGTAAAAGAGCAGTGCTACTTTCACAATTATTTAATAATTATAAGGAATAAATTTTATAGCCCACTTATTTAAACGCTACTATCTGTTCACTAACATGATCAAGTAAACTCGAAAAGGATTTATAAATCATAAAATGAATAGTGTAATATATATATTGAGATTTTAATGAGTTAGATTCAAGCCGAATTTAGGCTCAAGCTCAGCTTGAAATTTATTCGAGCCGAGCTTGAGCGAGCTTAATTTCGACTCGAGTGAGCTCGAGCCGTGAACGAGTCGCTTAATCAATAGTTTAATTTGATACTAAAACATATCTAATAGTTCAAAATACAAAATAATTATATGAAATAAGGTACTATAATATAAAGAAAAATAACTTATGAGTTGAATATCTAATCTTTTCAGCCTTGTACGAACTTATGAGTTGAGTAACTTATGATTAGAAATAACGAAAATAGTTGATCCAAAGACTAAAAAACTAGTAGCAATAATGGAATTTTGCTACTAATAGTAGCCCAGTCCAACTATATACATATATATATATACTACTTATGAAAGCGTGAGTTTTAAATTTTTTTCTCTTTTCAAAAATGCCTCTACCCTTTTTATTAATATTTTCATGTCCAGTAATTTTTAACGAATCATTTCAAATAATTCACTAAATAATAATTTATTCTTAAATAAAGATATTAATTTTTTGTCATTAGATTTTATCTAACGATTGAAAATAAAAGTATCTGTCATTTTTTTTTTGATAATAATATCCTCCATATCCGTTATCTCCTATCTACGCATTTCTCAAATATTTTTTTCCTACCCGCCAATCATGTAATACGTAAAATTAAATTTATAATGCAGTACCTGCCAATCATATAATACGTAAAATTAAATTCGTAATATCCACCAATCACGTAATATGTATAATTAAATTATCTCATATCCACGTGTTTTCTCAAATATTTTTTCTTTCTCAAACGTAATACTCGCTAATACTCAAATTAAATTTAAATTTGTAATGTCCGCCAAAATTTAATATCCGTAAATTTGATAATTTAAATTTTAATTCATGATATTAGATTTTCTTATGTAAGATGATAGATTCAATTTTAACGAGTATTAAAATTTGGCGCACCATAAAAGTGTTACATATTGCTAAAAAAATTTTAATATCCATCCAATCAAAACTAAATCGTTAATTAAATATAATTTTAAATATTTTTAGTAAAATATTTAATATTTAAATAATGCGCCATAAAAGCGTAGAATATTTCTAAAAAAAATTTAATACCCACCCAATCAAAACTAAATCATTAATTAAATATAATTTTAAATTTTTTTAGCAAACTATTCAATATTTAAGTAAGACCTGCTAAAATATTCTACGCATTTCTCAAATATAGAGCATATCTTAATACCTCATATATAATATTTACAATATATAATCTTATCTCATAATAATACTTATCACATAATAGCTGTAAAAATATTTTAGAATTTTTTAATTATTGAGCATATCTTAATATCTTCACGTATAATATCTACAGTATCCAATTTTATCTCATCATAATACTTATCACGTAATATGTAAAGCATATCTTTTTCTGGTAGTATATTTTTTGATATTTTCTTATTTTCATCTATACGTTTCTCAAATATAAAGCATATATATTTTTAGTAATATTTTTTTTTTCTTTTCAATTATATTTTTCTCAAATATTTTTAAATATTTTTTTTAATAATATTCTTTTTCATTTGTCTTCATTGTCGGCAGGTACATCATGATCGTCCTCGTCATCGTCATCATCATCATCGTCGCCAGCACATTGTCGCCTTCGTTACTTTCGCCACTATTGCATCGCCTGCACATTGTCGCCTTCGCTACTTTTGCCACAATTAGAGAGGTATTTTGATCTCATCTAAATATTTCTCTCTTTTTTAATGTGCTTTTATACTGTTTTAACATACCTTATTTTAATATTTTCTCATTTTCACCTATATATTTTCAAATATAAAACATATATTTTTTTAATAATATTTTTTTTTTTATTTTCACCTATATCTACAGCATCTTATCTTATCATAATATTTATCACATAATATATAGAGCATATCTTTTTTTGATAGTATACCTTTTGGTATTTTCTTATTTTCACCTACACATTTCTCAAATATAAATTTTATATTTTTTTACTAATATTTTTTTTTATTTTTACCTATGTTTTTCTCAAATATTTTTAAATATTTTTTTAATAATATTCTTTCTTATTTGTCACCGTTGTCAAAAAATACATCGTGATCGTTCTCCTCATTATCATCATCATTGTCACCGGTACATTGTCGTCTTCGCTATCTTCGCCACAACTGGAAAGATATTTTGATCTCATCTAAATATTTCTCTTTTTTTTAATGTGTCTTTATACTGTTTTAGCATATCTTATTTTAGTATTTTCTCATTTTTACCTATATATTTCTTAAATATAAAGCATATATTTTTTTAATAATATCTTTTATCATTTTTACCTATATTTTTTTTGAATATTCTCAAAATTGTCATCGTCCTCCTCATCGTCATCATCATCTCCGGTGCCCGCACATGCCTTCGTCACAGTTGGAGAGGTATTTTAATTCCACTTGAATTTTTTTTAATGTATCTTTATACAGTTTTAGCATTTTTTTTAAAATATTTTCTTATTTTTACCTATATGTTTATTAAATATAAAGCATATATTCTTTTTAGTAATATTCTTTTTTTTATTTTCACCCATATTTTTTAAAAATATTCTCAAATATTTTTTTAGTAATATTATTTTTCCTTGTCTCCCCATCGGCACCGGCACATCGTCACTGGCGCCGACACATTGTCGTTATCGGCGCCGGCACATTGCTGTCTACGCCATCTTCGCCGCCTATACTACTTCAGTTTTTCGCCACCTATACTACAGTTTTTTTCAGATGTTGTAGTAATAGTTGTCCAAGTCAGATGTTGTAGAAATAGTTGTCCAAGTCAATCACTCTCTATTTGTACGAAGTCATGGTGTAATCGTTTTAAATGTAAGTTGTCATAATGGATAAAACAGTAAAAGATTTTCATTTTTATCATTTCATATGAAAAAAAATTATTAATAACTAATTGTTTGGATAGATTTAAAATATGAATCAGATTAGATTGATCATCTAGAACAAGATGATGCTAACACAGACGCTATTACAAAAATTCAGTTGTTGTACTAATAGCAGTGCACGTTAATATCGATAATTAGGATAAATAAACTTTTTAATATTTTATTCTTTTTGCAGTATTTTAAATTTATTTATAAAGATGAATTTATTTAGCAACGAGTTTTGCGAGTAAAATTGTGCTTAATCCACCTACTCCAGAAACTCAAAAAATAAAATTAAGATAAAAAATTTTTACTTATGTGAATTCTTATTAAATTTCTATTTTTTACCAATTTTATCTATTTTGACGATTTACTAATGTTTATTTTATTTTATATTTTTTTTTTTGAGAGATAGGTAGCAAGCTACTCGCTTCGTTTATTTCATTTAGAAATAAACTTAGCTGGAAATGTGAATTAACTGGAATTCGAACTTGGGTCTCGGGTACCAACCACCAAACCCTTTACCACTTGCTCTAGGGACAGTCGGTATTTTATTATTTTTCTTACTTTCATTATACATATAATCAATGACTGGGAAGGAGGTAAATATTTTTTTAAGCAATAGTTAAAAATTCACATTTTATTTTAACTTTTTTATCTATTAAATAATGAAATAATGGTGACATTTTCAGTTAGTTTAGTGACAAATTTTATTTTATTTTTTTCTGATGATACCGTGATGAATTTTTTGTTTTTTTTTTTATGATTATTGGTAATCTATTTTTTATTTCTATTATTTTATTTTAATAATAATTAAACACTATATATAAAATTTATAATATTTATTTATAAAAATTTTATTTTTAGTATTTGTGCGACGTGCATTATACGTGCACATGCACTACACTACACGTGCACGTGCACTTAACTAGCATATATATATATTATATATATATATATATTTTCTTTTTGAGCTTTTCAAGTCTAATTTGAGCATAGTCAATAATATTTCGAACTCAGTTTGAAATGAATTTCGAGTTCAGAAAAAAAATCGGATATCGAGTCTAAAATAATAAATAAAATAAAAAAAAAAAAATAGATTTGCTGGCGTGAAACTCCGTACAGCCGCCGCGTGCCGGACCCACGCGCCAGATCCCCATGTCCTTCCCCCTCCCCAGTCCCCTCCCCCTCGAAAAATTCTAGAATGCAACGGGTATATTAGTGACGTGGCATAACAAACCAATCAAATTAATCCTTTTAAGAATATATGTCCCATCATGATGGTAAAAAAGTATTTTTATTGTACTTTTATTTGAAAAGAAGGAATGTGATTGGCTTGTTATTGATGACGTGGTGCAAGTGTGACAGTGTAGAATTCCTCCTCCCCCTCCCTCCCTCTCTCCCCTCCCTCGGAAAAATCAAAAATCTCCAAATTCTCTCTCTCTCTCTCTCTGTCTCTCCTCGCTTTATTCTCGTGCGAGCCTCTCTCCTCGTGCACCGCGCCGCCCCGCCACGTCAGCAAATCACGCTCACCGCACATCAAGGCCGATCCGACGGCTCCCGTTCCCCCAACCTCCCGCGCGACACTTTCGTCGTGATTCGCGCGCAGAAGCCCACCCTTGTCCCTGGCCAAACCTGTCTCCCGAAAAAGGAGTTATCTTTTCTTAATTCTTTAAAAATGAACGCTTAAAAAAAATATATAATTACTGTATCACACTTAGACCATATTATCAATAATTAATTAATTATATCTTATTTTTTAGAAAAAAATATGTTAAAAATATTTTTTTAATAACCATAATATGATGGGTAAATTCAAAAAAAATTCTAATTGGTTGGACACGCCGTATCATTAAATATAATTGTTATATTCTAGAGTTTTCCTTTAGGTACAAAAAGTTTTGAAGTTAACCCCGCAGTTTTTGTTGTTGATTTTTTAGCCCAATTATCAATTAGAGGTTAACTAGTATAGTTTACTTATTATGACCAAGTTTAAACTTTAAACTATTAAATTTGACTATTTTTTCAATTGATTCATCTAGCTAAAATTATTCAATTTTCCAAAAAAAAAAAGTTTAGAATGTCTCAGTAGCAAGAAAAAAAGAGTATATATATATAGTTTTGAAGCCTATCTCTGAATAGGCTATAGTCGAGGGAAGGGATGTAAACACTAATGTGGATATATAGAGGGATGCTCCTCGAGTTGATTTGTATCCTATTTTTTATTTTTCTATTAACCGCGATCCATTTAGGGTGATTTTAATGCACTCTATACATATCAAAACAAATGAAAGAAAGAAAGAGAATTTTTCCGTCTACCGTACTATTTTCTTAGCAGAGCGGAACATATTCAGAATTAATTATTTTTTCATTTTTCACCCTCATTTACTATTCTATTAGAGACGAATTAGAACAAAAGCTCCGGCGATAGCTCTTCTTTTTATTTTTTTGGGAAAAATTTTCAAACAATCCCTTGTGGTTTCGTACTTTTTCATTTTAATACCCTATGGTTTAAAGTGTATCAAGTTAGTACCCTATAGTTTCGCACTTTCTCACTTTAGTACCCTATGGTTTAATGTATATCAAATGATTTTATTTTTGTATCATGTTAGTACCCTGCGGTTTTATTTTTGTACCAAGTTAGTATTGTGTGATTTTTAAACCACATGGTACTAAAATGAAAAAGTGTAAAATTACAGAATACTAACTTCATACACTTTAAACCATATGATACTAAAGTGAAAAAGTGCAAAATGATACTAACTTGATACATTTTAAACCACAGGATATTAAAGTGAGAAAAAATAAAATCACAAGGGAAGTATCTGATGTTTTTCCTTTCTTTTTTTTTTTTTTTCTACCTTTCCAAGAAGCACAGCGGAATAAGTATATTGTGAAAAAAAGTAAATTAGCAAAAATAAAATTGTGCCAAAAAAATTGAAAGAGAGTAAAATAATAATAATAATAAAAAACCAGGGGGACAAGGGTGATACGGAGGCGCACGATTCGTAGGCAAGCTGTTCCCACGTGCCGCATTCCACGCCGACACATATCATTCTCTGCCTCCCACCTCTGTCCTCCGCGCGTGGGCCCACCCCACTCCCTCCCCCCTTCCCTTTTTTTAAAAAAAATGCAAATCTATAATAAATGTTTTTTTTCTTATTTTTCAACAATATATTATCTTCTTTTTTTTTTGAAAAAAACAAATCAAGGTAAAGTAATTTTCTCCCTGAAAAGTAATTTTCGTTTGATCAGTTGCCAGAAAAATATACTATATCTTTAAATTTTGAGAATAGATTTTTTAAAAACAAAATACTAGTCGCTAAATTTTGTTTTTCAAGTTTCTTAATTTGGTTTATTAAATCACTTAATAAATATAATGTATATTGATAATGTGAAGTATGAAAAGAAAATTTGAGAATGAATAAAAAAACAATACAAATCTGAATAATATAGTATATATATATAATATATATATATAGAATACATATACTATATTACTATATATAGTATATATATTCTCGATCTTCAATTTTTTTTTTCAGAAATAAGATAAATCACGTTCATATCAAATCATAAATATCAGCTCCACACGCAATAAAATCTTTAAACCAAGTAAAATATCTTAAGATAGCTTCCGAAAGTTGATAAGGATCGATGTTTTTAATATTAATATTCAACAATGATTAGATTTGCATTTTATTTTATTTTATTTTTTAAATTTTTAACTTGATCTTGTTTCATTTTTATGCAGATAATGCATGCAACAACGTACACGCATCTATATATTCTCCGTATATTATTACTCTCATGCATCAAAAAGATGAAAAACGTCGTGTACTCACTGCATGCATGCAAATATCCCTCGTACGAACGAGTACGTACCCCACAATAACTTGTCCAATAAAAAGAATATATGCACCTTTAATTTATTCATTGACTCAGTGTTGTAAAACTCGGGCGAATCGACTCGATCGAAACTATGTTGAGTCAGTTTGACTCAATGACTCGATTTAAACTAGGACTCATTCAGTCAAGTTAACTACTAAGGATTCGGAACCAAGTCGATGTTAATCACCAGGTTAAAAATATAATAATATTACCGCTCACACGAATAAATCGATACATATACATATTTACATACATGTTTACGTGTGTGTGGTTGCGGTTTGAAACTCCATTTTTAGCCCTCGGTGAGCTCTTCAAAAATGCACTAACAAAATTAATATGAAAGTTCAATTTTAACCAAATTTAGCCGTGCGTTTATCACTTCTTAAATCACGACAATAAAAACGGTATATAACTATATTTTTAAATGTCGGCACTATACAAGACGAAGCCAATTACGATATTTTGAAAAAAAAAAGTAAAATTACGAGCAAATTTAATTTACGATAAATCAATAAAGAAAGTGGACATTCATGACTGAAAATGTGTTCGCTCCTTCCTAACTTTTCAGGGAAACCGACGTGCCCTAGGTGGAAATTAGGTACATATGCAAAAGGCAACAAATTATCCACGAAAAGTAATCAACAAAAATGAAAAAAAAAAGGGGGGGAAATGTAAGTAAAAATATGACAAAATATCTTTCTAGGTTATCCAAAAGCAAATGTATATGTTGGTCGCTTTGTGTCGAGTCAACTTTTTTGTACACCCCATCCGACAATAAGGACAAGAACAACCTCTATTGCCCAACAACAACACACTAACACCACCTGGAAAAAAAAAAAAAAAAAAAAANCCTTATAAACTTTTTTTTCTTGACACGTATTAAAATTAATGAAAAATAAAAAAATTAATTAATAATTTTGTTTGGAGTATCAACAATCAACTAGATAATATATTATGTAGAATTATACTACTATACTATTAATAGTATTTGAGTAATAAATTATGAAAATAAAAAAAATAATTTATCTGAAAAGTTGGTATATTTAATAATTAAGGAATGTGATTAAATGCCTAAAATTTGATATTATATTCAACACTTAATTTGCTTTTTTAGATAAAATAAATTATTTCGTAAATGAATGTTCTATCCTACCAAATACAATTGTCAATACCTTCCAAATTAAGAGTAAAAAATTATTTTTTATTTTTTTACAATCACACTAAAATTTTTTTTTATATTGAATAACTTATTTCACTGTGATACAGGGCCTAAATTATTTTGTATATAATTAAGTAAACGTACGTACGTCACCTTCAATTTGCTCCCATAAGCTTTATGCTTCTTCTTTTTTTTCCTCCTTTTTTTGCATGCGCTGCGACGCGCGCAACAACTAATCACGACCGGAACCATCTTTCCCATTCTACCCCTCCCATTCCCAAATTGCCCCTCCCCACCTCCTATAAATACTTTCCCCTCGCTCCACACTCCCTCCACACTCCCTCATTGTCACCAACTCTTTGTTTTTCGCTACTATAGCACTTCTGCGACCGCACTATATATTCGTAGATACATAGTGAATTGAGATAGATAAACAGATAAGCAGATAGATAGATAGATAGATAGATACGAAGGATATATATACGATGCATTACGGGGCGGAGGCGTGGTATGCGGCGGACGCGATGGAGCGGGTGCTGCGGACGGCGGCGGGGAGCGCGGTGGTGGTGTTCAGCGCGAGCACGTGCTGCATGTGCCACGCGGTGAAGCGGCTGTTCCGGAGCATGGGGGTGAGCCCGGCCGTGCACGAGCTCGACCAGGACCCGCGCGGCGCCGAGCTCGAGTGGGCCCTCGCCCGCCTCCTCGGATCCACCGCCGCAGCCGCCGCCGCCAACGGAGGGCCCCCGACCCTCCCCGTCGTCTTCATCGGCGGCAAATTGGTCGGCGCCATGGACCGCGTCATGGCCGCGCACATCAACGGCTCCCTCGTCCCCCTCCTTAAAGAAGCTGGCGCACTCTGGCTCTGAAGTAGTGTGGTGTGTCCAACTAATTATCCAAACTATCGCCCATTCTGATCTGACTGTCTAATCTTACAAAAAAAAGAAAAAAAAAAAATACTACACTGTCAGTGTCAGTATCTGGTAAGTGGCATGCTTTTTTAAAAAAATATTAAAAATTAAGATTACAACTACTTCGTGGTTGTAAAGATATATTGGACAGTCGAATCAAAATGGTATGTAGTTCTGGTGATTAGTATGACACATTTTTACGGCCTTTAATTTGTTTTTCTTTTTTTTTAATAGGAAGATATATATATATATAGCAACAAAAAAAAGAGCGATAGAGAGAGAGAGAGAGGGAGAGAGGAGGGATTTGTTTTTCCTAATGGTACCTCCGTTTTGGGTTTCGCATGCAATGTGTGGGGTGTTTGGTGAGTTTTACTTTAGGGTTTTTAAGTTGGTGGGTTTAGATATAGGGATGAGTGTGAAGCACTACCACCTTCAAGTTTGGAATGGTTTGAAGTGTTTTATTATTAATTTGCTTCTGCGTGTTGTGTGTGTGTGTGTGTGTGTGTCTCTGAGGTAGAGAGAGAGAGAGAGAGAGAGTTTCATGTATATATAGAGAGATCTCTCAAGAGGAGAAAAAAAGAAAAAAAAAACTAATGTTCTTAATTTTCATCTTTGAGTATAAGTAATATATCTAGTTGTTATGTTCTATATATGTTGCTTTAATTCATTTACTGTGCTCATCCAGGTTAAACTTGACTTTCTAATGATGTTAGTGTACCATATGAAGTACCAACAAATGCAATGACATGCATGCATGGAAACTAAAAAGTCAACTAAAATAAGAGTTTTTGTACATCCATTAATTTTTGTTGAGAATGCGTACCATAATTTTGTTTAATTTCGTTTGGTAATGCGGTAGCTAAAAATTATAAAAAATATTTTTAATATTTTTTCCTTCAATACTATAAAATTATAATAGTAATTGTCGCATGAGAAACATGGCTTTCGACTATAACACAATATACATCTGGACTCGAATACGATTTAGCATTTTATAAATAATTTTAAAAATATTAATATCAACTTATCACATATTGGATTGAAATCACCATCTCTCAACATTAACTTTAAATCGGTCCGAGACTTTTAACTTGGTATCAAAATTTGGTTCACTTATTTTCTTTCGGTTCAACTCGACTAATACTCAATTGGCTTAACATACGATAAATTTATCATAAATCCGAATTGAAATTTCAACTTTTGAATTGTCCCGAGCACTCTAACACACAAAGTATTTAAATTTTTTTGGATTTAACATTCAAATAGAATCGCACGTTAAAATTTTTAACTCATTAACTACACCAAGGAGACATTTTGGGTGGGCAAATTAAAAATAACTAGAATTCGTTAGTTACATAATTTTATTTTATTTATTTATTTTTACATTAAAGTTGGGTAGTTAAACGTACCAAAGAGCCTCTTCCCCATGAATCTTTAGATGACGTCACAAGCGATTGTTTTTTTTTTTTTTTTTTTTTTTTTTTTTTTTAGGGCTTCGCAACAGAAACGGTTTGCAGAAGCTTTGGGACCCACCCCACGACAAGCGCTGCGGGTCCTACCAATGAGAATCCGCCACGTGTAAAAGCGGTCGGCGGTTCGCTGCACCGGCCCGCACGCGCGATCTGCGAGGGCGCGAATCCCAAAGCGCGCCCTCGAGAACATCCGACGGCCAGGATTTGAGTCCGCGGACAAAAGCGGTCGTTGTGCGTCGTAGTTCGCAGTGCGTCTTTTAACAATTAAATTAGTTTAAATATTACTCTCTTTTTTTCTTTTTTTTTTGGGTAACTTTTGAATTAAGAGGTATTAATGGTTGTTTTATATTAATTTTCACCATATTCCAACTCTTAATTTTCTCGCATTAATTTATATTCTACGTTTTGAGTCTAACAAAAAAAAAAGAAAAATCTTAAAACCAAAAAATAATAATAATAAGCTGAGATAAATAATTATTTTATAATTTAATTTTTGGAAACTTTTATCATACTAGTCATTATTTCAATTTATTTAATTTTAATTACTTACTGATATTTTACACTTCAGAATTTTGATGTAACATTCATATTAACTAGGGTTAATTTCATACAGGTCCCTATAAACATAGTAAATGACAAATATATTTCTACAAAGTTCAATTTTCATATATCGGTCCTGCAAAAGTCCTGATATTTTTAAATATATCCCTACCGTTAGAATTCGTTAGAAAATTTTAGTTAACCATAGGATAATTACTTAATATATTCTGTTTAGTTTTTAATATTTTTACCTCTTATATTATACTATTATACCTTTTGGAGGGACATATTTGTGATGGCAAAATTAAAAATATAAACAATTCTTTAATGGTTCTATAACGGTAATAAACCAGCGGGACATATTTAAAAATATCATGACTTTTGTAAGGACAACATATAAAAGTTAAATTTTGTAGAAATATATTTGTCATTCACTATATTTATAGGAACTTGTATGAAATTAATCCTATTAACTAATTTGATTGGAATATCTCATATATTGATGTGATTATACTTTTATTAAATTAAGCGGAGCATTTAAATATTACAACAAAATAGATATCAGATTATTCAAATCAAATAAATTTCAAGTCTTAGCACCGAAATTACACATGTAAAAACTTAAATATTCCGATCAAGAAATTAAGATTTTAGCTTCATTATCATAAAAATATTTTGGCTAAATTACAAAAGCTCTCCCTGCGATATTTCGAATAGGTCCAAAACTTTTTGAATAATACATATCTTAATATATATCTAATTCACAACTCAAAAGACAAATGAATAATTAGATAAAAAAGATCTCTTATTCTGCTCGTAGTACAAAAATAATTTTAAAAATTTCTCTGTAAACTTATTTTTACAATATTTAACAGTCGAATTCAACATTAATCATTCCAAATTTTATAATCTAGCCAGATATTTTCAAAAAAAATATATATATATATATAATATAAGGATAAGAATTGAAAAGAGTGATTGTACCAAGATGATAAAAATTAGTCCTTGTCACTTTGCCCACGGCACCGTAATCATGCGGTCATGATGGGGCCGGTCGACCGAATCAAACGGTCGCGAATTGCTAACGTGGCGTGGGCCCCACCATTGTCCTGTGTTTATCGGGAAAAAAATATAGAATGCATTCAGTGTGTTGCTGACGTGGCGTTTTCAACCAATAAAATTATTTTTCTTAAGTTGAAAATGACCTATCATAATTAACAAAAAAATATATTTTTACTGTATTTTTTTTTCAATTTTTTTTTAATAGAGAGATATGATTTACTTGTTACTGATAATATGATATTAATGTAATATAGTAAATTTTCTTGTGTTCGTGGAATCGTACATATAACATAACGTTGGATGTAGAAGCTTATTATTGAACTAAGCCATTACTCATAATAATGTCTCCTAAAGGAACCTTAACACCCTATTTCATAAAAGGAACTTTTATTTTATTTTATTTTATTTTTCTTTTCTCTAATGTAATACTTTTAAGATGTCTTCACGTCACACTCGCTTGGATTAATCATAATCATTTAATATAATGATAAATTTATATGACATTTTTAAAATATGTTTATATATAAATTAGTCGAGATCTTTCATATTATGGTTACCAGTACAAAAATTGGGTGGATCCGACCCAATTTTTAGGCCAGTTCGAAAAAGAAACACTATCTGTTTCATTTACTTTATTTAGAAATAAATTTAACTGAAAATATGAATCGATTAGAATTTGAACTTGGAACCTCAGGTATCATTCACTAAGCTCTTTGCCACTTGCGCTAAGGACGGTCAGTTATACATGCCCGATTGTTATGTCACTCCTACTTGTAGTTGATTCACATGTTGATTTGTCAAAATGTACAAGAAAGTTTCTTCTTTGTAACATATATGCTAGGACGAAGAGATAAGAGACAATCAGAATAATTATTATTGTGGAAATTAAATTCAAAACCTTATTGAATATATGGTTAATTTCATACGGATCCCTACAAACATAGTAAATAATAAATATATCTTTATAAATTTTAACTTTCATATGTTGTGCTTACAAAAGTTTTGATATTTTTAAATATGTTTCTCTAGTTTGTTACCGTTAGCTAAAGAACTGTTTATATTTTTAATTTTGTCATCATAAATATACCACTCAAATAGTCGTAACAGTATAATATAAAAGGATAAAAATATCAAAAATTAACGAGAATTAAGTATTTAACTTATGGTTAACTAAATTTTTCTAACGGATTCTAGCGGTAGGGACATATTTGAAAATATCAGAACTTTTACAGTGACAATATTTGAAAGTTGAACTTTGTAGGAATATATTTGCTATTTATTATATTTGTAGGAATCTGTATGAAATTAATCCTTGAATTATATATAGTTCTGATAATATGTTACACAAAAGACCACTCTTAACACTTAACAGATATAACTCGTACCTATAACATTTTTAACGAGAAAAGGTCCACAAATTGAGGTAGATCTCATTTAGGCAACAACATTACTGAGTGAGGTTGTGAGATAAAGCAAGTGTTCATGCACGGATTTAATCATGGCCCTCAATTACAATTAACTCTGTTCCTACCAAGAGAGAATGATGAGAGCCACAGGAGAGGAAAAAGTACAGAAAAAGTTTTTGGAGAATTAGAAAAGAAATGGAAAGAAAAAAAAAAAAGAAAAAAAAGAAGAAACAACCAACAAAAAGAAAAGGGATTTTTTAATCCTAATAATTGTTGTGGTCGGGTACATGAATCCTGTTCTTAGTACAGCTCTATTTTGAATAAGATTGTTTGTAAAACAAGGTTAATCATAACAACATATCCTTTCTACTTATCCACCCTCCTCAAAAGCAATATTATATTTTTTAAAATTTTCTTATATAAAAATATGCATATTATTATTATTCTGATGTCGTACTAATTTATAAAATATTGATTTTTAGATTAAATTAAGTAGATGCCAGTTTTCAAGTTTTACTTTTCATAATAGAAAAATAAAATCAGTGAAAAATCAATCATAAATAAAATTTAAAATTAATTACATTAATGAAAAAAAAAATAAAACATAAAATAAAAAACAGCTGGTTTGTTCAAAACCGGACTAGTTCCAGTTTGCTAATTGAACCGACAATGTGAACGGTTTAAAGCAGGTTTTTGGCTTATCCAATTCAAAAGGTTAAATCGAACCGCTCTTAGAACCGAGTCATGGTCGAATCGGCCGGTTCAACGCAGTTTTTGAAATATGGCTCAAAAGTATCCTTTAACTGAAAGGATATTAATTCTAGACAAGACTCCAAATAGTTTATGAGAAGGCTATTTGTTTGATTGGTATTTTTGTAGTTCCTATTTAGATACATAAACGTCTTAATTGGTATATGTTCTGACGTACTTAAGAAGAGCATAAGTTTTGATAGATGAGAAATGTGATCAAACATCTAAAATAAAATCTAATATTTAGCTTTAAAGTTATTTTTTTAAAATAAAATAAATCACTAAAATATACTATTCTATCAAATTATGAAAATAAAGACCTCTCAAGTAGAGAATCAAACTTTTACCCTCCGATCACAAAAAAAATAATAATAAATAAAAAAAATAAAAAAAAATAAAAAAAATAAAAAAATCTCTCATATTGAATAAATTATTATTGAATAACTTATTCCAATATTCAAAAAAGCCTTGGCCTGCAAAGAAATATATATATATATATATTCCATATAAAACTTTTTTGTATAATTGAAAATTAATTATTTAATTTTTACTCCTAAAAAAATCTTAACATTTTTAATTTGATAGAATAGTATATTTTACTTAGAAAGTATTTTATTTTATTTTTTAAAAAAAATTAAGAGTCGAATATGATATCTATTCTAAACATTTCATTTACCAAATACTAGGTACTTATTTTATAAATCAAAAGGATATATCCAATAAAATGTTCATGCAACCAGCCCAGTTGGCCTTAATACTCATCATCAAATGAATTTTCTTAGGCAATTTCCTGTTGTTTTACTAGTTCTAAGCGTGAATTTTTATGCCTTTGGAAACAATAAATATACTTCGAAAAAGCTAAGGCTGATACAACCATAGATTATCTTTTATCTATCTATGTTAGAAATAAAAGCAATCCATCACTATACTACAGGACAAAGAAAAAAATATATATACATGTAACACACGTAAATACAAATTCAACTACAATTTAAGTAAAAGCTTAGCATAGTTTGTGGTATTTCAGCGCCTTCAAATCTCTAATATTGTATGAAACCATTTGTGCTACAATAAGAACAGTATTAAAATGATGCCAACTCAGTTATGAAATATAAAGAAATCCCACCAGAATCCTTAAATTCATGGCACAATGTTACTATCTCCACTATACAAGTTTCACTTACTATGATTTCGGATTTTCAAGCGCCCCACCCCCAAAAAAACCAATGGTTGAAGATGCAAAGGGTGCATTGAGGTGTCCAATGATTGAATCGTATGAAATATCACCTCATCAACTGATCGCGTGAAATGGATACTGTAGCGTTAAGGGTTTACCAGAAAAATTTCCGATAAATATTAAGTTAGAAATGGCCATTCAGGATTCGTGAAATTGATATTGCAGTGTTAAGGTTTCACCAGAAAAATTTCCGATAAATATTAAGTTAGAAATGCCCATTCAGGATATGGGCACTCATAGCTCCAGCCGGGTCCGGTGTATCGCACACAATGCAGCCATAGCCCCTGCTCATCTCCATCGTAACTGCAATTTGAGTTATTATCAAAATAAGGGGGAAAAAACATACCGGTGAAAGTAATGCAAGAAACATAGAGGTCAAAAAGTAGAATATGAATGCCGAGAAACATGTATCCATGTATGCGCATGCATTCTCAGGTGACGCACCCTTTAGGACCCAGATTAGGGCAGTTGGTGCACACGGGATCTATGCTGAATTCCTCATCAGGAACCAAGTCATCTCCAGTGCACTGATCGGTTCTGGTCGAATCTGACTGTGGTGGCAGAGGCAAGTTTGAGGCGACTCTATCATCACTTGTTCTTGCTCGTTTAGTTGAATGAGGAGAGACGCCCTCGGATAGATATAGCATGTCATTTGCTATTGGATGGCCTGCATATTGCAGATGTACTCGTATCTGCACGGTTCCAATTTAAGCATGAATCAGGTTCAAAAAAGTTATTGCCATTAGAACAAAGCAGTATTTATAGAATATGATTATGAGATTCAGCTGTGAGGGCTTAGTACGAAGGTTAAAGCAAGAATATGAAGATAAATGCAAGTGTAATAAAATGGATGTAATTAAGAGAGAGAGAGAGAGAGAGAGAGAGAGAGAGAGAGAGAGATTACCATTCAAGAAGTTCGATTTGACAACAGTCGTCTATAATTAATAAAAGGAAACTGTGGTACATAGTAGTATGCAATAGGCTAGATAGTGAAATCACCGCACACTCGCTAGCTAAGTTCTTTCCATTTTCCCATATAACCAGAATAAAAGCCTTACAAAATAGGCAAAAAAATAAAATTGCACAAAAATATTTTTAGAAATGTATTGACAACCAGAAAGCCAACTTTGTGCTGAATAAAGATAGATGTCCAAAAGCAACAAAAGTCAAGGTATTCTGAAATCAATAGAGAGAAAAAAAAAGAAAGGAAAAAGAAACATATATTTTTCTTAATATTGGTACAAGATTAGATATGACTAATCCAGTAAATTACTGGCAATAATGTGCACAAGAGGAATATCTGCTAAATTTTCTGTAGAAAAGAACCATGCAGCACAAACACACACACAAAAAAAAGAGTAGCTCATAATCATTACCTGATGAGTACGGCCAGTGATGGGTTTACATAAGACAACACTAAATTGCCCATTTGCGGTTATCCTCTGAAACTTTGTGCATGCACTCTTTCCCTTCAAGACTTCACCGCTTTGGTCATTAACCTGCATATTGTGATTTAGCAATATTACTGTTTAGTAAGGGAAAAATATATTTATCTAATAGAAACACCCTCCCTACTATTGTAGATTTTCTCCATGTAGTATAAAAAACAAAAAATCCATCAAATGAGCGCACATGCATGTATACAGGATGTTTCACCACTCTGATTTTCAGGTAAGGGTGTACTTTCTCGATAATTTTCTGTCGCACATAACACAGCATTGCAAAGCTGAAGCACTATATCTATATTTTGATTCTTTATAGCAAGTCTTCTATGATTCAGTTTACTTTCTCTTTGATATTCTGTTGCAAGGAGAAAGGAACTTGGAATAAAAAAGACACAAGCAATACATCTATATTTTGATGCTTTACAACAAGTTTTCTATAAACCAACACGATAAAAATTAATGTAAAAAGATTGGCATGATATAAATATAACTAAGTTGCTTACCAACAAAATATGATGGAACAAAATTGGAAATGTTGATTAAATAGGGTGAAAATGAGAAAATATATCAGAAAACTTTCTTACACCTTTTCATCTTGAAGGTAAGCAAAACATAGAGGTGCAAAAGGAGCAACATAGTGCACCTACTGTAGTTGGTAAATTTGCAATAAAACACATTGTAAAATAAAGAGGATGCTTACAGCTGTACAGCATAACAATGAACCAACAACCCGGGCATACCTCTACAGTGCTCCTTCCTTCTCGTGCATTATAGTTTACATTTGCATCAACAATTTTCTAAAGGGAGATGAGAAAGAAGATAGTGTCAGATAGTGAAATTTCAAACGGAAAGCAATTGAGATAATGCTAAATCTTCATTTATATAAGAAAAAAGTACCAAAAGAACAAAGCAAAAAAGGATAGAAATTTTCGAAAACTTCGAACGGACTGATAGAAAAATTGCATATTTCTACATGAATGTATAAATATCTTGTTGAAGTACCACATCCAATATTTATAAGTGGATGTGAATAATATGAAGCACATGAAGTTAAAATTAATTGTCAATTCAGCAGGTGGCTTACGTTTGAAACTAAAGTGTTCACAGAACCAGACAAATGTATGCACAAGGTCATTATAGGAGGTTTAGCATCACAAGTAACAACTAATGGGATTTACCTATAAATAAAGAGATTTTCTCAACAAAACGATCCTGCACATATGTATTAGTTACAAAATAAAAAATCTTCCAGAAATAGAGAAATTGATATGACACGAAAGGCAAATCTGACACTAACTCAGATAAAGAAAGAAAAAACAAATGATAACAATTTAAGTAAATGTCCTGCTGCTACTTCAGTGAGGTGTTATTTTGAATATAGAAATATTCCAAACCTCTCCCTCAGGAAACACCCCAACTACTATAGCAATATATTCCTTCTGCAGCAATCCAGCCTCAATCTGCAGGAAATACAACTTAGGGTAAAAAGGATCATTTTTGAACAAGTCAAAGGAAAATAAAAAATTTGAGAAATTAGGTTAAGGTGCAGTTATTCTACACTAAAATAGAGGAGAAAAATTGCAACTTTAATTTATAAAACAAATTTAATACAAGAAGTTAGTATAGATGGGTCGCTTTTACCGGATACTACTCATGTGAAGAAGCTAAACACTGATGTACAAGTCAAAGTAAATCACAGGAAAGAAACCAGGCAGCTATTTAGGCAAAAGCAATGTGGAGAGTCCTCTAGAAGGCCATTACTCAAGCACTAGCCCCTACTATGGAAGGTAGATACAGAGAAGAATATTTTAGGACTACAATAAAAGGGAGACGTTCACTAGTTTGCAATGTGATGATGATGCACATAGCTAGCTAAAGTACTAACCCATCAATAGAAACAGAGTATTAAGCATCTTTGCTGAGTTTCAATGTTTGAATACAAGCTAATAATTGAGGGATTATCAGCATAAAGAATGACTTTGTGTTGAGCACATTGGATCAGAGTACGATAGTAAAGGATTGTGAATATGAAGGAAACATAATTTGAACTTTTGATAGAAAGATAGTTAGCTTCTAGTTAAGCTTACTGATGTATCAACTTTTGCTCGAGTGACATAAAAAAGGGGGTTAAGTGATGAAATGAGTTAACAAATTATTGTTATGTTCAAGCATGACAGTATTATTGAAAGAAAAATTCTCAAATAATTAAAACAGCAGAAGTTACGATACTTGTTGCCTGAAGCTCTCTGCTTTCTCAGCATTTTTAGCAAATATGAGAAGTCCAGAAACTAGACGGTCTAGTCGATGCACTGCTGTTAGAATAAAATGTATAGTCAAAGGAAACATAAAAGGTTCCAAAGTAGAGCTACTAGATTAACAGGAACACCCATAAAGTATACGAAAATGAGTAGAAGTTGAAACAATTGAAACTAATAGGATACGAAACAGAGGTGCCAACCCATGTTCAGCCTGCAGAATGCCAACAACGGTGTTCTTACGGTATTGACCACATGGATGCACCTATTGATAAAAAGTTCAGCAATTAGGAACTGCTAAGCAAAAGGATGAAACAATCAGCAGGAACCAACCTATCACTCACAAAATATTACACGAGTCTTTTTATTGGACATTTTGCTTGCCCAAGAACAATTGTAATTAAAGCAGGACATAAACAAAATAGCAAAGAAAGAAGCTAGAGAACAAAATTACAGTAAGATATAGAGTAAAAATACTTATAAGTACACAATTTATTTTCAAGATTTCAGGACCCTTTAAATCATCTTCTGCATCTTACAAGCAAGCCGTCATATCATCAATCAATGTCCTTATTGCGCTTTCAACATCCCCCTGTAGAGATGTATTGGACTTGGTTGTGCCAGGCCAACACCATGCACAAGTTCAACCAAAGTCTACACACGAGCTCGACCATAAGCACAGGGAGAACTGTAAATAGCCGACCATGTTAAATTAGAGCCCTTGCCCAGTCTTACACTAAATTGTGAACCAGGCTCAGGTCCAAATTAGTTTCCACTTAATTAAGATCTATTTGGGCTTTACAGGCTCAGGTAAGGGTGTTTTAGCCAAACAACCTTTGATGCTCCTGTTTACCTCCTTTTCCTAACACTATTTTACTCACCAGTACATGCTTTTTATGCATTCTCTTCACATAATCATAATACAAGTTCAAGATTATGAAATTAGAAACATAAAATGAAATTCCATACTGTCATCAAAGTGACTTACCGGAACAGATGCTGGTTTGCAAATGGTTAAGACATCATCTTCATTTTCCAGGATCAACACCTCTCCAACCATTACCGGAGGTTCATGCCTGAAAAGGTTATCACTCTAATGAGATGTCACCAACGAACTCTGGCGCTTAAAAATACACACCGACTTTAAATTAAAATAGAATTGATTCAGATAAGTCATGTTATAAAAGCACAAAGAGCTTAATATAAAGGTACTTCCTAGACTCCTAGTGTTATTCCTAAGTACCAAATCTGGATCCTTAGCTAATTCACATGTAGTCATCAATTAAGGGAACAAGTTGAGAGATCAGTTCGTAAATTTTAGGAACTGCCTAACTAACCGTTCTCATAAAACTATTTTAATCATATAATGTTATGTAGCAAGCTGTTTTCCCAATAACAATTAGAAGAATATAGAAGAATTTCCAGCATTCACTCAAAGAATAGCTTGATAATGGGAACAAACCTGTGCAAGAAATGGCTAATCTTTTGCGAAGACTTGACAACATAAGTTGGCTGAACCATTTGTCCATCCACTTGTATCCTTCCTGATTTTACAGCACCAACCTGTTACTGTCAAGCACTTAATTTAGAACATAATTATGCAGAAAAAATGGATAAAAAAAGCACAGCAAAAAAAACAAGAATTGTATTATGATCTTTTATGCCCACATTCATACAGATTTGAAGCTCGACCATTGTTGGTTGGCAAAATTCTGTGCTTTTGATAGTGCTGTGCCCAAATAAGTTATGTCATAAAGGCCTGTTCAGCCCACTTCTGCTTTGACTTCTTCTATGAAAAGCAGCACTAAGAAAGAAAATTTGGAGTTTTTGCTTGTAGAGTTGGGAGCAGAAATAAAATTCTGAGGCTTAGAAGTAGAAGCGCGAATTCGGCAGTTCTGATTCTTTTGCCAATTGAAGCTGTTGGGGATATTATAATATAATACTTCTCTTAACAGTACTACCTGGATAGCACTTTATAAAGCAGTACTGAGAAGCAAAATCTATTTATTCTGCGAACAAAAATCCGGAGCTTTTGACGATATTCGGTGCCTTAAAAGTACAAATTCTAATTTGAAACTTCTATAACTGATCCTGACCTCTTAATGTAATGAACAAGAACAAATATCGCGATCTCCTTGACTCCTCACTAAAATGCGATGCAAACTCCTACGCCTCAAGAGCAGAGACTCAAATTTAAACTTCAAATTGTGTTTTGAGAAAGGAAGAGCACATACATAGTAATCGTATGGTCGTCCCTTGAACTCCTCCGCAAACAGATCCACTATGGTCTTCCCCGCCCACCGATTCTTAACCTACACCATTAACGAACCAATCCGTGAACTCAGAGAGAGAGAGAGAGAGCAAGAGAGAGAGAGAGAGAGAGAGAGGGTTTACGTGGGAGATGAACTCGAAGTAGTAGGGTCGAACGTATCGCTTCCCTGCAAGGAATCGATCGATTGAGATAGAGGAGGAGGAGGAGGAGGAGGAGGAGGAGGATGAGAAAAAAGAAATCGGGGATTAGGGCTTCGGAGTTATTACCGTTGCGGAAGATGTAGTCGTGGGGCTCCGGGAGGTTCGCCGGAGTTTGCCACACGATCTCCATTACACGGGAGAACTTGAGGAGAGAAGAGGGGCGATACTAATCGGGACTGCATAGAGGGTGGTGCGCCTCCGACGCATGCTTTCGCCCGAATTTTTTTTTATTAGTAGACTTAAAAAAAAGGGTTAATTTCGTACATGTCTCCGTAAAATATTCATGTAAAGTTTAAATTTCATAAATTATTCCTATAAAAATCATAATGTATTCATATATGTTTATACTGTTAGTTTCCATTAGAAAAAATTAGTTAACTATGATTAAAATACCTAACTATGGTTAATTAATAAGGTGAATTTATAATTTTATCCTTCTTCCTCTTCCTCTTCCTCTTCATCTTTCTCTTCATCTTCCTCTCAAAATGGCCGTTGTCGTCGTCGCCGGCGAGGAAGAGATGCGGGCGATCGCGGTGGAGGAGGATCGGGTGGTGCTTCTCGTGGGAGATCGGCGCCGACCTCGCCATTCCCGGAGGTGGAGGAGGAGGATTAGGTGGTGCTCCTCGTGGGAGATCGGCGCCGACCTTGCCATCCCCAGTGGTGGAGGAGGATCGGGCGGCGTTCTTCTTCATCTTCCTATTCTTCTTCTTCGTATCCTCTTTGTCCTCCTTTTCTCCTTCTTTTTCTTCTTTGTCGTCATTGCTGCTGCCGCCGCCCACTCTCGCAGCCCGAGAAGGAAGAGAAAGAGGAAAAAGGCAACTGGAGCTTTTGGAGTGATATATTTGTGAGGGCAAAAATGTCATTTCATAAGCATACTGTTAAAAAATTAACGGTTCTCTAACGGATCTTAACGAGAGGGACATATCTAAATACATTAGGACTTTTGTAGGAACAACTTATGAAAGTTGAACTTTGCAGGGATATATCTAGAATTCGCTATATTTGCGGACACCTGTATGCAATTAACCCTAAAAATAAATACTATAATAATTATAAAATAACCATCTAAAAAAATTAGTACAAAATTATATTTATACGGTGAATAAATTATCACTTTTTAAACACGATAAATTATTCATTGCTTTTTTAAAAATACTATAATAATTTTTAGTATCATCTATACAAAACTATTAATTCCCGTGGCTTCTATCCGACGTGACAGAATTCTGTTGAATTTGGACCTACCTAACTACCAGCGTTATTATCACTTCCTCCATCCTTTCTATTGAATATTAGGTCCACCTCTACCAGATACTTCCTTTCATATATCCGATTTATCTCCCAATGTCGTCTCTTCATCTTCCCATTTACTTTCTCATTTAATAGACTAATCTTTTCATCTTCCATTTTCATTTTCATTTAATCAAATAATCTCCTCACCTTTCCATTTAAATAGAGTAATGGCATTTATCTTTCCATTTAATAGAATAATCTCCTCACTTTTTTATTTAATAGAGTAATAGTGGGGAAAACGAGAATGCCATGCCTTTTCATAAGGCATCCTTTCAATTCACCTTCTTCTTTCCCAAAGTTTAAAACATGTACTGTTTGCTCTTCTAATGCCATGAGCATAATCGATGAAGCCCTTCGACCCCCCTCCATTACATTATACACGTTGTTGATAAGGCCGGCGATGGCATCGGTGTTGTCGACTTCCACCCCTCTCCAAATCTCTCTCTCTATTTAGAGGAATATATATATATATATATAAAAGTACAATAAAAGTCGTTGTTTATTATGTTCTTCATGTGCGAATCTTTTTAGTGAGATAATTATACAAATGCTTTAAACAATTGTGGCTATGATGTTTACTCCATATATTGTGTGAGATAATTATAAAAATGCTTTAAACAATTGTGGCTATGATGTTTACTCCATATATTGTATCTTCCTCTTTTTTTTTCCTTAGTTTACTTTCTTGGCATTCATTGCTTTTTTCTATTCATCGTCTATTTAAATCATGTATATTAAAATTATTTTTAAGTATAATTCTCTATATTATTATTATTTTATTTTTTTTTTGAGAAAGAGGTAGACTAGCTACCTGCTTCATTCATTGATAAGTGAACTAGGCGAACAGTATGGAAGCAGCCAGGGCTTCCGGGGCAAAAGAAAAGCAAGAACAGAAACAAAACAAGAAAAAGAAGAAAACAGTAAAAAGACGAAAAGAAAAGAAAAAAAAGGAAAAAAATGAGAAAGGATTAAAAAAGGTGGTGCGCAGAGGGTTACGTCGGAGAATCAGACCACAAATTTGTAAGAAGAGAAGCCCGCTCCAGAGCTCGGGTGGCATTAGGAGTCTTTGTTCTGAAAATGAGGTTGTTTCTTTCCGTCCAGACAACCCATCAAGTAGCCGCCAGGGAGGTTAAGGCCTTGGTTCTTTGAGCTGTGCTGGTAATTGCTGTTGTAGAGGTCCAAAGGGCCCGGACACAATCAGCATCGTCGATAGATACCCCCGCCTCAAAGAGTAAGAATCGCATGAAGATGCAGTTGGTGAAGAGATGATCGCAGCTTTCCAAGGCAAAAGCACAGTAAATACAGTGATCGTCTATCTGCATCCCACGACTAAGCAGTCTGTCAGCAGTAGATAGTTTCTTACGGAGTAAGATCATATTGATTTGATGATATTTTGTTCTTTATTAATATTTTTTTAATTATATTGATATTTTATTATTTATTAATTTAATTTTAGTAGTATTTATCCGCCGCAAAGCGCGGGTCACTTCACTAGTTTAATATTATACATCTTTTGAATTTTGAAAATAGAAAATATATAAATAAGGATAAAAACGGTGAATTATTCGCCGCTTGCTTTTTAATTTCAAATTTGGCACACCCGACCCAAGCTTTCAAATTTGCACACCGGAATGCCCTGAAGAACGACCGGAGCTTGAGCAGCTTGCTGAGTTGATATGCAACATTGATCTCTCGACTAGCTCATTTGGCGATGGAATAACTCCGGAAGATTTACAGCGCGAAGCGCATATGATTTCATGATTTATGATGGAACTAACAATTGCTTAATCCCATTCATGCGGAAATTAAAGATACCACTCAAAGTCAGATTATTCATATAGCTCGCTGCAAGAAACAAAGTGCTGACGGCCGACAGTCTAGCTGAACGTGATTGACATGGCCTCTCAATCTGCACGTTATGCAATTCTAATGCTGAAACCCTCGAGCATCTTTTGTTATTTTACGCTAAATCCATGTGGAATTGGTTGCTGCACCGTACTCCAACCGCACATCAACAGATGTCCAACTCCTCTGGAGGGACAGTAGCTCGATGGTGTCGATTAAGGATAACGGTGACAAGGGGAACAAAAAAGACTTTCGATCTCTGCTTTGCAACGGGGTGTTGGGAGTTATGGAAGTAACGGAATAGGAGAATATTCAACAATCGGTTAGACCAAAGGGAAAATCTAGGAAGAAGAATTCTTAGCACCGTCGACTAATGGATCTCGGCGTTAGGAAGCTAAGATTGATTTCAGCTTTCTAGACCTTCGTCACACTTTTGGGCAATTTTAGGTTCTAAAGGGTAGAACTTTGATAGGGATAGATTTCTGTTCGTTGATCCGAAAGATCTGTTGTAGGTAAATTGTTTTTGTACTTTGCTTTAAAATAGGGTCTACCCTATTTAATAAAAAAAATATTTCAAATTTGAATTTAGAATTTGAATTGATTTTCAAATTTGAATTCAAATTTTTTAATTTGAACTCAAAATCTAAGTTTGAAATTAGAATTTTTATCAAAAATCCAAACTCAGTTCAAAATATATGAATTCAAATTTTGAATTCAAATTTAAAATTGAGATAAATTTAAATTTAACATTTTAATTAATCAAAATTTAAACTTGCATTTAAAATTTAATTCAGAATTTGAATTTGAATTTCAAATTCAATTTCGAGTCCAAAATCCTAATTTGAATATGAAATTCGAACTCAAATCAAATTTTAGTTTTGAGATTTGAATTGAAATTTTGAATTTGAATTTAAAATTGAATTCAAAATCTAAATTTCTAAGTTAAAATTTTAATTCAAAATTAAATTTGAAATTCAAATTTCAGATATGAAGTTAAATTTAATTTTAAATTCAAAATGTAATTTAATATTAAATTTGAATTTAAATTTTTCATAATATTTAAATTTTAGTTGAAAATATAAATATAAATTTGAATTAAATTCATATTTGAAATTTAAATAAATATGAGTTCAATGGTATTTTTTGAATAATATAAATTTCACTATCAAAATTAACAAAATTTATAAAACGAACTAAGTACAAAAAATATATATATAATAATCTATTCCTACATTGTTGCACAAAACATAACAAAATAATTTAGCATTTAGTAATATTCTAATTTAGAAAAGTTAGATTTTTGATTATTCAACATCTATATCTATATCTATACTATATATAAAAGTATATAAGAATTTCGACAGATGGAATCCAAAAAGGAATAAACAAATATTTTAGTTTGTTAAAAAATATTCAAATAAAAATGAATGATTATGATTAATATGTTAAAAAATAGCATTCTTATCTATCAATATGTCAAATCTTACGAATGGTTATAATTAATTTGTTAAAATATATTTCAAATAAAAATTATTTGTTGTGATCAATCTATTAAAAGAAAGTATTCCTATCAATAGATTTTACATTAAAATTAAAAATATGAGTTTAAATCATGAATTGAATTTAATTTTGGATATCAAATTTGTATTAACAATTAAAAAATTTTAATTATAGTGGATCAAAATTAAATTTTAAAAAATTAAATTTATAAATTTTCGATATCAAATTTGAATTAACAATTAAAATATTTAATTACAATGAACTAAAATTAAATTTCAAAGTAAATGTGAATTAAATTTTGACGCTTTTAGTTTAAATAATAAACAAAAATTTTAAATTTATCAAGAATTCAAAAAATATATAAAAATATTCAATGTATATATTGAAAAAATTATCTAATAAAATATAATATATTCATTTATAAAATATAATTTTTATTATAAATTTTTGAATAAATATGATGTAAAAATTTATATTTACAATAAATTAAAATAATTTTAAATGCATTTGCATGTACATTTAGCTAGTAACTAGAAATCTACATTAGCTTGAACCAAATAGAGCCTTAAAATTACTTTTATTATTATTATTTTAGGAAAAATTTTATATAGTGTGGTTTAGCGCATTTTTATTTTGACATTCTATAATTGAAAATACATACTTTATTATTTGTATTTTTATTTTTATATTATTATAAAGATCTTTCATTGACTTGAATTATGAATTAATATACCTTACAAAACACAGCATAGTAAAACAAAAAATTACAAGCAATTAATATACTAAAATTTACCATCTTATAATTAATAAAATATAGTAATTTTATATCATGTAGTTTGTAAGTTATTTTATTTTATCATCTTATTTAAACAACGTCTCTAAAATAAAATAAAAATACTATAAAAAATAATATTTTTTTAAAAAATTATGCAGTTTTAAATGAAAAGGTGCGCTAAACGACAATGTGTTATTTATTTTATTTTTGTTTTAGTAAGTTGAGGTGTATATAATTCTGGATCCTACCGAGCACTGTTTGTGCTAAAATTTGAACTGGGTTCTAATTTCGGCGTGACCACCCAATGCGCATTTATAGGGTTTTTTTTTTTTTCAGGGAAAACTTCAAAAAAACCCGTGATTTCTTACTTTTTTATTTTAGTACCGTATGGTTTAAAATGTATCAAGTTAGTACCCCGTGGTTTTGCACTTTCTCACTTTAGTACCATGTGATTTAAAGTGTATCAAGTTAGTACTCTGTGGTTTTATTTTTGTATCAAGTTAGTACCCTGTGGTTTTATTTTTGCATCAAGTTAGTACCCTTGATACACTTTAAATCAGGTACTAAAGTGAAAAAGTGCAAAACTACAGGTACTAACTTGATACACTTTAAACCACATGGTACTAAAGTGAGAAAGAGTGAAACCACAAGGGGGGTATTTGAAGTTTTTGTTTTTTTTTTGATCAAANTCAAGTTAGTACCCTGTGGTTTAAAGTGCATCAAATTAGTACTTTGTGGTTTCATTTTTGTATCAAGGTAGTACCCTGTGATTTCTTTTTTTTTTATTATCCATGTTCGGAATTTTTTTTTTCGTTAAATTAGTAACAAAGTTAAAACTAAAGGGTACTAAAATCCATATTCGATAAATCTAAGTAGTATATCTAAAGTTTTTTTTGTATACAATTTAACGAAATATTAAACCACATGGTATTTAAGTGAGAAAGTACGAAACCATAGGGTACTAACTTGATACACTTTAAACCACAGAGTACTAAAGTGAGAAATTGCAAAACCACAGGGTACTAACTTGATACATTTTAAACTACATATTACTAAAGTGAAAAAGTGTGAAATCACAAGGGGTATTTGAAGTTTTCCCCCAAAAAAATTTATAAATAGCTCTATAAATTTTAGAATTATAATTTTAACTTTATCCCTGCCATGTAAGTACCATGTCAGCATCACGCGAGCAGGATGGGGACTGAGTGGTAAGTTGAACGCGGTGAATCATTCACTATGTCCAAACACAGTAAACACTAGATACGAAGAATCACGGTGAATAAATTACTGTATTCAACTTATTCTCCGTACTCCACCCTGCTCGTGTGGCGAAGATATGACCAAAATTACAATTATAAAATTAGTCGGCTATTTATGAAAATAATTTTTATGACGGGGCTAAATGCAAAAAGCCCGCATTTATATGTCCGAATCCAACGTATGAAAATTCCGCTTGCCACGTGTCACGTCATCCGCTCCGTTAATTTTTTTTGTTTTTTGTTTTGGGTCAAAAATTCGGACCACGCACTGAAACCCCCACCGCACTCCCGTGGCCACTCCTTTTTCTCCTCCCCCTCCTCCTCCTCCTCCTCCTCCTCCTCGGCGTCTTCTTCTTCCTCCTCCTCCTCCTCTCCCCCTCCAAACCCTAACCCTACAAGAGCACCGCAGNTAAAAAAAAAAAAAAAAAAAAAAACTTCAAATACCCCCCCAGTGGTTTTGCACTTTTTTACTTTAATATCTTATGGTTTAAAATGTATCAAGTTAGTACCCTGTGGTTTCGCATTTTCTTACTTTAGTACCCTGTGGTTTAAAGAGCATCAAATTAGTACTTTGTGGTTTCATTATTGTATCAAGTTAGTACCCTGTGGTTTCATTTTTTTTTTATTATCCATTTCGGAATTTTTTTTTCGTTAAATTAGTAACAAAGTTAAAACTAAAGGGTACTAAAATCAATATTCGATAAATCTAGGTAGGATATCTAAAGGTTTTTTTGTATACAATTTAACGAAATATTAAACCACATGGTATTTAAGTGAGAAAGCGCGAAACCACAGGGTACTAACTTGATACACTTTAAACCACAGAGTACTAAAGTGAGAAATTGCGAAACCACAGGGTACTAACTTGATACATTTTAAACTACAGATTACTAAAGTGAAAAAGTGTGAAATCACAAGGGGTATTTGAAGTTTTCCCCAAACAAAATTTATAAATAGCTCCATAAATTTTAGAATTATAATTTTAACTCTATCCCTGTCACGTAAGTACCATGCCAGCATCACGCGAGCAGGATGGGGACTGAGTGGTAAGTTAACGCGGTGAATTATTCACTGTGTCCAAACACGGTAAACACTAGATACGAAGAATCACGGTGAATGAATTACTGTATTCAATTTATTCTCCGTACTCCACCCTTGCTCGTGTGGCGAAGATATGACCAAAATTACAATAATAAATTAGTGGGCTATTTATGAAAATAATTTTTATGACGGGGCTAAATGCAAAAAAGCCCGCATTTATATGTCCGAATCCAACGTATGAAGATTCCGCTTGCCACGTGTCACGTCATCCGCTCCGTTAATTTTTTTTGTTTTTTGTTTTGGGTCAAAAAATCGGACCACGCACTGAAACTCCCACCGCACTCCCGTGGCCACTCCTTTTTCTCCTCCCTCTCCTCCTCCTCCTCCTCCTCCTCGGCGTCTTCTTCTTCCTCCTCCTCCTCCTCTCCCCCTCCAAACCCTAACCCTACAAGAGCACCGCAGGCACCGCTCGAACTCTCCCACGTAGATCCCTGCTCGATCCATTCTGGGGTTCCGCTCCGCGATCTCGCTTTCCGATTCTCGTCCGCGCCGATCGATCCCTCAGATCGATTTGTGCTTCTGGGGCACTGCGAGGGAGTGGATATTTGGGGGATCGGAGGTTGTGGAAGGGTTTGAGGGAGATCAAATGCCCGAGGAGGATCTGGTGGAGCTCAAATTCCGGCTGTATGATGGGTCGGACATTGGGCCGTTTCGGTATTCGTCTTCCTCGACCGTTGGTATGCTTAAAGAGAGGATCATCTCCGAGTGGCCGAAAGGTGGGAGTTTTGATTCATCGCAGTGCTTAGATCTTCGACTCAGTACGTTTTCTTTTGGTGATACTATGTACGATTATTGCGTACATAGAAGCAATTAGCCTTTGGCGGAAGAAGCAAAAGTAGTAGTTTGATTAGTTTCTTTTTCTGTGGTCGATCACATCACAGCTTCTGTGATGTATTGAACCCCTGTTGTTATTTGATCTTGCTTATGTTTCACCTAAAGAAGGGTTTGAACATCATGGTAGCTGCGTTTGGTTATTTTCATTGTTTGTTTTTGGGTCTCGATCATCTTAATGATCGTATGCGCTCAAATTGGGAATTATAAACGTCCCATAGCTTACATGACCTCCTTGTGTGTGTTCTTATATGAGCTTTTTGCTGGACGAGTACACTTGGTAACTAGTTGAGCGTTTGGGCCTGTGGAATAAAAAGGCCCGTAGATTTTCCCATATTTAGAATAGAAACACTTCAATTTTTTATGCCATCCATCGTTTCCGAAGTCATCTTAATTCAAATCCAGTTTCAAAGTCAAAGCTTACTGCCCGAGCAGTGAACGTAGTGAATTCACTTAAGTAGAAGGCAAAGCTGAATTGGGCAGTGTTAGTTCTTTTCTTGAGACCATTGTACAACTTTCTACTTTTAATGTAGCTTCATTGAGGCAACTTCAGCTTGAGAAATTCAAAAGATGTACTTATCAAGTAGTGTTAACTTGAATATCCCCAAATTGGTTTCAACTAGTCGGCTAAGTAGTACATTAATCATTCTCGTACGAGGGTACATTTATACGTTGGATTGCGAGTCTATAGTTTGTGTTACTTATGCTAATTTGGTTAGATTATGTGGTGATATCATATCAAGCCTCAGAGCTTGCTTGACAAAAGTATTAATTTGATTGGCTCGTTAATTCAGCAAAAATAGAAATTTGGAAGGATGTGCGGTGAGTGGAGAAACAGCAGTTCGGAATAAATTTGTTATGAAAACAAAGGGATATACATAAATGTAAAAATGTACAAACCTCACCTCTGTATGGGTGTTACAAGGATAAGTAATGTTGTACCTAGTTCAATATGTGTGCTGGAGCTGCAAAGTAAATTACGTCTGTGTACATTGAGCAGCGTAGTCCTTAGTGCCCTTGGAGAGACGATAAGATGCAGATGGGAGTGCTTATTATGCTAATAATTATGCAGTGTTTCTTTTATTCTATTAAATTTTTTGATGGGTGGTACTAGAGGAAAAATATCGAGTCCTTGCATTGACACAGATTATGAACTTTTGCTGGTTATATTGGAATTCAACTGCATTCAGGCTTATGATTAAGAAGTTTTTTATTTCCTTTCAATCAACGAGGGGCAAGAAATAATACTTGATCTTGAAACCACTTACATTTTAGGCCCAGAGCCTCAGACTCAGGCTTATGATTAAGAAATGTTTTGTTTTCTTTCAATGTAGAAGGGACAAGAAATAATACTTGAAACCACTATTACATTTTAGGCTCTGAGCTCATATGATAAAGCCTGGTTATTCAGTATAAGCTTTTCTTATTAACTATTTATTATTCTCTGCTGCTGACTTTGAAAGCACTTATTCTCAGTCTCTCCCAGGCTGGTACTTGATGCTTTTTTATATATATCTTAAGAAGTACTTATATCATTCTGCTCTACTAGTAATTCTGTTTTTTTTTTAAATATTAGTGTTGGCTATTGCTCTTTATGACATTTTTTATGTCCATTTGTGGTTTCTATAGATAAGAAGATCATCCCAAAGGTGGCTAACGATGTGAAACTGATAAATGCGGGAAAAATTTTAGAGAACAACAAAACTATTGCACAGTGTAAGCCGACATTTGGTGAGCTTCCTGCTGGTGTTATCACCATGCATGTTGTTGTGCAGCCGTCAGTGACTAAGACCAAATCAGGTAATCTCTGTAAATGTCTCTGTAAGTATAGATTTTTCAATTTCTTGTTGATTTCTTTTTCGAGAAATTTGTTGAAGGAGCTCTAGGATTTCTGTTTCTGATTCGTTTACAAGAACAATTTATAGATTACTGAAAGGAAAAAGAATCAAATACATTCTAGATAGAGATTCTTTGGCTTCAAAATATATCTAGCCAATCTAATCCCCTTGTACTTTGTAGTTAGTATGATTCCTGACATTTGTCATTAATTTGTAAAGATTTCTTTTCCATCCATTGTTTGCTTCAGTACATTTTATCTAAAAAAGTTTGATTTTTGTTCTATACTGTCCTCCTGAAATTTTATTTTGGTTATGTCGTTGTTCTAAGTGGTTAGACTACTATTATAGGAAGGCGTTCCCTTTGCATTTATTGGATCCTCTAGTACTCTCGATTAGGCGAACATACTGGAAAACTTTTATGGAATATAAAAAGTTTTTAATAATGACCTGCACTTTTGGTTGTCAAAGAGCAACTTTGAAATATGTGAAACTTCTAGCAATCTCGTACATTAATAGAGATGCTTAGGTTGGCATTTATAGCATTTTGGTTATGAACGGGTTGCAATATATAAGAAAGTTCGGCGCTAAAGTGTTTAATTCAAAATTATCAGGGCAGAATTGCAGTATTGGGATTATTCCTGGGCTATGCATAAATTTACTCTTCAAAAGATAGGTGAAACTTCTCATTTTAATCATTAACAGCTACATGTTCTTTACAGAAAAGAAGATAGATGAGTTGCCTAAGAAAACGCCCTGTTCTTGCTCAATATTGTGAATCCCGCAGCCTCATGTCATTGCTTGCCATCAAAGCATATTACCCTCTTCGCAACTGGTTATGCGAGGAATGGAGAAAAGTTCACAATTGCATTTTGATTAGCTCATTTGTTCAAGGACGAAGGGCATGTACCTGTTGTTGCTTGAGTTAGAGGTATGCCTCTACAGTTTGTGCTTAGTCTCATTGAGATAGGAAGAGCTCCAAATTATATGCTTGCAGGCTATCTATATAGGTATATTTATGTAATACTTCTCTTAGTCTACTTTGTTCAGACGGGTTCATACTTTTCTTTTTCTCTTATAATTTCATAATCTGTACGATCTAGTAATCTACAGTAATTACATGCTTTGAGGGGTGCGAGTGGATTTCCCTCTTGTGTGTTGTTCTTTTGATCATTTAATATACTCAAAATGTTGCCTCCAGATATTTCTAGTAGCATAATGTGTGTGTGTCTTTTCATTTCTTTTAGTTTCATTTTTTAGGTGGCCTTGTGGTTTTAGATTCTGCCATTGCTTGAATGTGGTTGGTTGGGTTACGTGATTTAAACAGAAATAAGCAAATAATATATGTGCACCTATAGGGTTAACTGTTGCTAGTTATATAATGTATACAAGTTTTAGGGGCAACCTGCTTAGTTGAATCGTTGCATGCAAGAGAACTGCACTGCTCTTGCTCAAATCAGGTATTTTGATATGGTGGAGAACGACTTTGATTTCTACCAGTGTCATAGTATTATCAATAGGGGGTTACTACTTAGGTACTTTTCTTTCATGAATAAAGGTTAAATTTGAAATCCATGAATCAGTGACCTATATTATAGCAGACATTGTATGTTGTTTTCTTTTTTTTTTTCTTATTTGGAATGCACAGGGGAGGCTAATAAAGCAACAATTTAGTGACCAGTTCTCAGTTATTGTTTCTTTTTTTAATGATAATATTTCTATTTTGTCTGTTGAACACTTCTTAGGATCTCTATTTTGAGGGTTTTTCTGTATACCATTTGGTAGGGAAATTCCTACTAGTTTTGTGTTTTGCAACTTTCTCGTTTTCTTTTTGCACTTTTTAACTAAAACATCTGTGTACATACCAGGATGCTCTTCACTGGAACCAAACTGTATAGATTCATCACAAAAAAGATTATCGTGTGATGCGAAATGGACATAGGGATGGACCTTTTTTTTAACAAAAAAACCTCTTTTATTTATCACAGAAGAAAAAAAAAATGATGAGAGAAACAAAATTATGCCAGCTGCCCCATTGGGATTTATTATAAGTTTATAATTTCGGCCAGTTTGTACACTATAATCAACAATTTATATATAATCTACATAAAATAAAAAGGAAAGGTTGTAATTATGCTCAAAAATATAAAAAGAAAGGCTGAAGATAAGCAAATGATTGGTCTATGGTTGCTTACGAGAGAATGGAGGATGGTTAGGAACCATGACCTGGGTTCTATTAATGAAAGGGTAGGTGGTTATGGAGATGGTTGGGGCGGGCTTGGGATAAGAGGAGGGATTAATGGAGGAAATGGGAAAGGAAATGCCGGCGGAGGAGGAGGAGGAGGTGGTGGTGGTGGTGGTGTAAACCATGAACTAATTGGAGGAAGGGGTGGGAAAGGGAAGGGAAATGAACGTGGCGGCGGCGGTGGAGGTGGGAAGAGAGATGGAAACGGAGGTAACGGAGGAAAGGGAAAAGGAAAGGAAGGTGGCGGCGGCTTCGGAGATGGTGACCAAGGAGGGAAAGGGAAAGGAAAAGGAAAAACTGGTGGTGGTGGGGGTGTGAAGAATGGTATAGGAGGGAAGGGGAAAGGCAAAGCCCGCGGCGGCGGAGTGAAGAATGGTATAGGAGGGAGGGGGAAGGGGAAAGATGGTGGTGGTGTAAAGAAAGGAAGTGGTGGGAGAGAAGGTGACCAATACGGCCAATGCGGCCATGGGAATCCAAATGGTGGGAAAGGTGGCCAAAAGAAGAAGAGAGAGGAATTCAAAGGGTTATGCTTATGCAATCCTTCTCCTTGAGTCCCACACAATCCATCATCCTTCTTTCCCGGCCTATAATACAATGCATTTAGGTTATATAGACACATAGTCCCCCCAGGGGACTTTAGGGAAACATGTTCTATTGAACTACTTAGTTCAGGGACATTGCAGAGAGTAGAAGGGCTCTCCAACAAGCTGGCCTTGCAGAAGGACTCTATCTCCCTCCCCACTCTGCATTCAAAGCCATCAACAGGTGGGATATCCAGCTTATACACACCAAATCTATCAGTGACTCTGTCAACAGTGATGGAAATCTCTTCTTTTGATGTGGAATTCACTTTGAACATGCAATCAACTCTCACTTTAACACCTGTAAAGTGATTATGTAAATTAAAGGATGAGAAAACAAAATGAAAGAGAAAAGTGTTGAGAGTTCTTAGTTTGTGTAGTTCATATGTACCTTGTAGGAAGTAGCAGTGCTTGGAGAAGGTGTTGTCAGAGCATGCATCGCAGAAGACGGTGCCGATGATGGTGATATTTGATATGGGTTTTGGATTGGGTGAAAGGGAGAGGGATTTGGTGAAGAGGAGAGCAAAGAGGCCTATGAGGAATGAAGGATTCATGGTGGTGGTTGTGAGTTGTGGGAGATGATGATAGGGTAGTAGTACACATAGGAAGTGTCTATATATGATTTCAATTTACTTCAGAAATAATGATGCTCACTCATATACCACTGCATAATAACTTATTTACATATATGCCCCTGCAAAATCGGAATTTTTATGTCTGCCTCTTAAAATTCCTCTTCTTTCATGTAACTCCTATGTATCTGAACTTCGTATTTCATACAAAGATCAACATATTTTCAACAGTTGGAGATGAAATTTTGATTTTCAAGCAGATTCTACTACTCATGAAACTACAATCTCAAGAACTACAGAGTGACCTTACTCTTTGCAGGGATAGGCATGTATATTGGCAATTACACAGGTGTGTGTGCATGTAAAACCACCATTCATATGGCCTTACGGGAAATAACCCTTTTATCCCGTGAGTGGATTGTGTATGTTAGGAGTTGGGCAGTGGAAAGAAAAGGAAAAGAGACTTATTGTGCAATATCACATGCAAACAAAGACATGTGAGGGAGTCCTTTTTGGCCTTTTGTGAGGCATCTCCTCAAAGCGGACGCATCTTTGTTGGGCTTTTGCTCACGGGTGGTGTAATTGTGCAAACCATTTCTGAGAGCCAATTCACAAGTGTGTTTTGTTTAATTTTTAGATGACCAAATATTGCTACTGGACATAGGAAAGGATGGAATAGAAGATATGCTTCATTGAAGGCTTTTTTTATGGCGTTTGTGTAGGGTTCTTCCTCGGTGTCTTCGACTGTAAACCACTATTTCTTTGTACTGTTGATAAGCTCTAAGGTCCTTTGGATGGTTTAATTTAATCATTTCTATTTCGTTTGTCGATGGTTGTTTAGATTAGGTGAAGTACTGTTTTTTTTTTTTTTTAATCTTGTAGTTTCCGTTATTTTTGACCTATGAAATCTCAGATTAGCCCCAGTTTTTTGGGGAGAAGAGTTCTATAAGCAGCAAATGTCATGTTTATGGAAACAGTGGTTGCTTTAGCAGTTTCTTTTTGTCAAATGATTCAATGTATCCAAGTTTTACTGATTTTTGTGTCCTCAAATAACAAGTAGAATCTGCGAGTAATCTGGTTTCTTCAATCTGAAAGCTTCGAAACCAGGGTGAAATTGATTATTAAGCAGTTTGCATCTAATTGAACTGATCAGTTTGGGTTGATTTTATACTAAGGGACCGTTTGGTTGTATGTAGTTGCAACTGCACTGTGGTTGTAGCTACATGCCAATACAAATTTCGTGTTTGGTTTGATGTATTTAACTCCAACTGTTGCAGTAGAATTGCAGAAGGAGGTCCAACTGTAGCAGTTCGAACTACGCCCAAATTGGTGGTAGTTCCAACTACTACAGTTGGAGAGAGTAATTTTAAATAAAAGGTATGCTTACCTCCTCAATATTTTTTAAATAAAAATTATTTTTTTTTTTTACATTGGAGGTAATCTCACCATCATATATATAAAAAGTAAAATTTTAAAAATTATTTCTCAACTGCATGCAATCAAATAAATTATCTATACTTGGAGCGCTTTCTACTACATTCAACCAAATATGATTCATGTAGTTGTAACTGTTGTATTTTTAACTGCATGCATCTCTAACTACACTGTATTTATAATTACATCGGTCCCTAATATGTTTTCTTTTTGGCCCATTTAAAACCTCACGTGGGTTTAATTTTTTATTCTCTTTACTGTTGTACAGAGAATTAAAAAAAAAAATTTGGAAACTCCGGAAATTAAGTTGAGAGTACTACTAATTTTCTATGGATTTGTGCTTGAAGTTGATAGTAAAATCGAAATTTCTGAAGTGTAAATATATATTTTAATGTGTTTTTCCTGAATATTGATCAGGTGGAATGTGCGTGTCTTTATCTTCTCTGTAACGTGCTTTTCATCATACAGGGTGCATCAAAATCTCTGACATACTCACGTCCTAATTTACCTGTGGCCATTTAGGATTGTTGCCACGTTTCGAAACATCTGTAGAGTACTCTAGAGCAAAAGCTGAGTGGTGTGTCCTATGATCCTATCATAAACATTCACTATACACGGCTTTAAAAAAAAAAATGAAAATAAAAAAAAATAAATCCAAAAACATATCACCCGACGCAAAAAGCTTGGTTGAGAGCAAATGATTCCCTCAATCTAAGCCATCAAGTTAATTTTGTCCTACGATAACCGAGTCCGCTTAGGAGTGAAAACGTACGTCTCTTCTTTACTGAGGCCACTGGGACAGTAGTCACGAAGCCAGTTCCGGCTTACTCGAACGAATCAAAGAATTTCTCAGGAAGCAGAATGCTCTTTATCTTCAGCTTCAATTTCTGCTGCCAATGAAATGGAATATGGGGAACTCTCCATCTAAGTGGTTAAGTCTAGCCATCTGTCCTTGGCTTCTGTACCCCTCTTTCTAATCAAGTTAGACCCCAACCATTAAATGATTCGAGTAAACCTGCCGAGTAACGAATTTCTTTTATACGTATTTATCATCATCTTTCCCTAAAAACTCATCGACCCTCTTCTAGGGATGTCATCGGGTCGGGTTCGGGACGGATTTTTAAAAATCAGAATCTGAACCCGAAAACCAAATTAAAACCCATATCCGGACCCAAACCCGCCGGGTTTTAAAAATCTATACCCATATCTGTGCCCGACCAAAAATCCGAAACCCGAATCCGGAACCGGACCGGGCCAGTTTTAAAAATTCATACCGTTGAATAAGAATCTAAGAGGTAAAAATTATTAAATATTTTATATATTATATAAATAAATAAAAATAAAGTATTTATATATATAATTTATTCGGGTTTGGGTTCGGGTTCGGGTCGGGTAAATACAAAATCCATATCCGTATCCATATCCTTCAGGTTTTTATTTTCTATACCCATAACCGAATCCATATCGGTTTAGCTCGGGTAAACCCGTCCCGTTCAAGCTCGGATTCGGATAATATTTCGTGTATCCATACCCATTGGCATCCCTACCCTCTCCTGCTCTTCATGTCCGACTATAGGTCAAAGAATGAACAAATAATACCATTATTATTATAATACATAACAATTGCATAATACATTCACTCTTTTGCACCCTATCTGAACCACGTACAACTGCACTTTGCTTATTCCCTTCAACTAAACTTGTACCTTATACATTTCTATATATATATATATATATATATATATATATATGCAGAGTAGGGCTACTGTGCTATTAGAAGCACAGTAGTCTTTATGCTCCTAATTTTTTAATTATTCATCAATTTTGATGGATTGTTAGAATGAGAGAGAGAAAAAAATTGAAAAAAAATTCAAAGAGAAGATAAATTGAGTGTCTCAATTTCTCTTCAATTTCTCTTTGCTCTCTCATCCTAACTATTTATCAAATTTGATGAATGATTAGAAACTTAGGAGTACAAAAATTACTATGCTCCTAATAGTATAGTAGTCCTATTCTATACATGTATACCCAGGAATTGTTGAAAAGCACTCACAAAATTAAGGTACTATTTCCAAGACATGATCCATGGGCCGGGCCTTATACATGTTGCGCTTCAAATGACCCAATCCACAGGACGCGGTGTACAACGTCCATGAAATAATCCCTGCTTTTCGCTCCGTAAATAATATTAATATAAATTTGATTTTATTATTGGCAGAACATATGCATTTAAAAATAATTCCATTGATACCGGTTCCCATTTCGAAACATGTTTAGCACCGCCAGGCTGAGGCGGCGATGAGGGCGCGGTCCTGCCAGCCGAGCAGCAGGCAGCCGTTGTCCTCCGTCAGCCGGTAGCCGTCGCAGTTGGTGTAGAGCCCGAGCAGCAAGCGGCTCTGGTTGACGGCGTTCGCGCTGAGCGGCACGCCGTGGAATCCCTTCCCCTCCATCACCTTCCTCCACCTCTCCAGCCGCTCGTGCCGCGCCATCCTCTCCGCCCCCTCGCACGCCACGATGTTCCGTATCTCCGGCCCGAACAAGTACTGCTCCACCTTCATCCGCGCGGCCGAGTCCCCTGGGAGCGTTGCGTCCAGCGAGTCGAAGATCGCCGAGTAGTAGTGCAACGCCTCCAGGAATCTGTCCGATACCAAGTCTGTTTTATAAGTTTTTAGAGAAGAACGATTGTTCGCTTTTACAGATTACTACTACTTGTTCACCTTTTTATATATATATATATATATATATATATATATATAATATATATAACTAGGCTGGAATATTATTAATAGCACCAATTACTTGGTGCTATTAAGTTTTTTGTCTTTGAATTAAAAGATGTGTGATTAGGATGATGTGAGCCCCCTAGAATTTTTATACTTTCGAAAATATAAAGAAATTAATATTTTCAGCTTTTTGATTATTGGATTAAGAATTGCAGAATTGAAAGCATCAACTTTCTTATACTTTCGAAAATATAGTAACTCTATTCTTTCTCTCTCTATATATGTATATATTTATATATAGATATGTTACTATACTATCGGAAGTATAGGGATCTCGTGCTTCGGATTTTTATATATATATATATATATATATATATATATATTCCATTGT